>NW_007580080.1:35886-60427 GCF_000690725.1 Stegastes partitus | reverse complement strand
TGTGCAGTAACGGCAGTCACAGGACATTGGAAAACAGCCATTACACTTCGGTGAGAACTCGCTCTATGAGTGAATATTGAGCTTGTGGATTGTTTTCAGTGGAAAAGCATCGATGGACGCCACCACATTGGAATCAGCTGTACACTGACGCCAGCCGCGTTAATCATGTAACTGGTTGAGATTGGACACCTGGAGGCCAGCACACAGGGAGAGCAGGTATGTGCAGCACTGAGCTTCATGGGAAAAGCAACGCGATACGTTGCACTGGACAGCAGCTGACATGATGGAGCTGGCTGGCTGAATGCTATGATCCACAACACATCGGCTGCTTCAGACATTGTGCCTTCAGCACAAACTAACCAGATTAACTGGATCGTGTCAACGAGCATTAAAGGGACAGTAAACGTTATGTTTGAGCCCTATGATCAGCCACAAGATGGCGCTGGCGGGAAGGAATCTGAGAAGGAAAAAAGCGTTGTTAAACATACTGCAAAAGGCTTGGAAATGTTTACTGGAAACTGTCAAAAGAAAAGAAGCTGGTCTTGTAAAGAAGCTAATAAGTTGATGGAACTGCTGAGAGATGCTCATGAGAGCGAAGGAAAATACAACTCAACCGTTTGTTTTTATATTTAGTTTCCCTTTCATTTGTTCAAAGTAGATTTCATTCATTCATTCAAAAGAAAATGAACGTGTGAATGTGGAGACATGAATCTGTGGAATGAACACATTAGTTTTTAATGCATGAATGCACGAACAACAGAGTTATTTCTCATGAGATATTAAGTATTCACACTGGGAGGTCACGGACACAAGCTGATGTTATCTTGGGGGTCGTTTGCTTTAGAGGAGCCCCTGGACTCAATTACTGTTGAACATTCAAAATGTGAATTTTACAGCATATTGTATATGAACATATATAATATATTATATATATAACATATTCTAAGTCATTTTTCTGCCAGTCAAGGACTATTTGTTGATTCTTGAATGCAGTGCTTTTACCAGGAACGCAGTATTTCTACACTCTGGTATTGCAGTTCTTTTTTCCCACCAATAGCAACAAAATAGATGAAAAATATTTTTTACATTTTTTTTCCACTCATACCTGTTAGTATGAATGTGTTTCACTGTATTTAGAATCAACGCTGTACATTTCAGTGCATAGTTCCAGGGTCCATCCTTTTAAAGGACCCGCCCCTCTTTAATGTCCAGCATCCTGCAGAAGCAGAGTCCAAGGCGGAGATGGTGTTACTGCTGAAACGGAAAATTAAGAACACCCTTTTTTTAAAACAAAGTTTACAGGCTCTGTGGGAAAAAGAAATCTGACATGCCCTCCGCCTTTGGCTCCACCTAGTGGAGCACTTTTGGTTTTGCTTCATCTTTTCCTGTGTAACAAGCCGGAGGGACAGTGACCAGGTGCTGTGAGGTGCTATCAGCCGATTGGTCCAGCTGTGGCGAGGCGTGGCTTGCCATTCACTCTCAGACCTTCATGCAGTATTTAAGACGCCAGCAGCCACAAGTCGACGCCGGATCGTTGTAAAACCGTGTTAGTCTCGTTCTCCTTTGCATGCTCTGCTTGGTACTTTGATTCCTGTTCTCACTCTATTCTCCTGTGCTTCAGTGTCGCCTCGTTCTCCGTCAACCCGTCATCCACTCTTCGTTCATGTTTCCCCTCCGTTGGACTCCTCAGGCTCCAGCCCTCCATGTCCTCTGTGTCCCTCTGCTGAAGACACCTGGTCCACCTCCGGCTCCTCTCCAGTTTCCCGTATCGTATTAGCCTCGTCTCTCGCTTCTCAACTCATAGTATTTACTGATAGGTCTGTATTTGTTGCGGTAAGTTTTGATTATTAAATTCGTAAGTATAGTTCGTCGTCCTTTAGAGGACGTTTGGTGAAATTGTGATTATCAGTATTTATTAGCAGTAGTTTCATTCGCCGGTCCGTAGGAGACCTTAGCTCATCATTTGGTATTGAATCGTTGTTCACAAATTGTGTTTCACTGAATTCAGCTGCTTGGTGGTCGAGTCTTCTGTCTGAGCCTTTGTGTGTCAAACCGTCACAACATCCCTTTGATTAGTCCGTCAGATTACAACTTTCAGTGATATTAGATCAACAAAGAATTACCAATAATCCGACAAATCCTCAATAACCAAAGGAACCACACACCTGTACAGAACGGACACCTGTAGGAGTGGAAAGACTTCAGAAGGGTTGCAGCCTTCAGACATCCCAGTAGCGTTGTGTTATTACTCTTGTTGTATCTGGTTTGATAGAGAAGTGGGAAAAAAAAGAAGAAACGAACAAAAACATGTACCAAGCTGCTTTCACAAGTTCAACAGGAATTACAACAAAACTATTTAATGCGTCTTCAGTTCAGTTCTGTACAATCACACGTAATGAAGCATGAGCCATGGAGCTGTATAATAAAGGCCTTTATAATTCATATGTATGGTATGAGCCCTTCAGGGAGAAGGACAGAGAAAGCAGAACAAGTCGAGTGTTCATGCTTCATCAGAGGCCTGAGGTGTTTTTATTTTCATTTTCCAGGACGAGATGAGTAACGGGAAGTAAAACCAATCTGGACTGGTGTTGGCAGGACAGCACCAACGCAGACCGTTAGCCATAGGTATGAGTAAGAAAGGCCTTTTATACACATATCTATGGTGCTAGCTCCACGTAGCTCGCTGACACTCTGCCTGCCCACATTGGAAATTATCTGAGGTTTTAAAGGTCATTTGTAAAATTTTAAAATTATATTTTCAAGCCCTGATTGGTGCCAGATGGATTCATTAAAAAAATAAAAACACGAGTGGTAAAGAAATCAGGTTATCTGATCAGCTTCAGCAAATATCAGAGAAGCTCAGCAGCTTGTTCATCTGGTGGTTGTCGTATGTTTATGTGTTCAGGAAATTATATGACAATCCATCACAAACGTGTCTTTTCATTTGAAGCAGATAAAAAAGCTTTGATAGGTGCCTGAGCTGTAAGACACCTGTTAAAAAAAACATTTTGTTGGCGTCCCGGTGAGGACACCCGGGATCTTCCTGCGTGGAGTCTCCATGTTCTCCCCGTGCAGCGTGGGTTCTCTCCGGGTTCTCCGGCTTCCTCCCACAGTCCAGAAACATGCTGAGGTTAATTGGTGATTGTAAATTGTCCGTAGGTGTGAATGTGAGTGTGCTTGGTTGTCTGTCTCTAAGTGTAGCCCTGTGATAGACTGGTTACCTGTCCAGGTGAACCTGCCTTCACCCTGAGTCAGCTGGGATAGACTCCGCCCCCCACCACCCTAGTGAGGGTTACGGTGTAGAGATGATGGCTATATACATATACAAAATATATGCAACTTTTTTTTGTTTAATTCAACTAAGTTCCATTAGTTTCAGTGTAGGAGGAGGTAATCGGGTCTGACATCAGCCTGACAGACGTAAAATCATGAACGTTTTCAGAAGCTGCTGCAGAAGGATGATGATCTGCTACAACTTCATGTGATCGGTGATCGTCCAAGACTGCAGCTAGTTCAGCGTTTCCATCAGTAATTCAGAGACTAAATGATTTCAGAGGTGATTCCTCTGTGGGAACCATGCAGCCATCATCCACACAGACGCTGGACGTGTTCAGCTGCATCACACTCCCAGCTGGTGGACAGAGCCTGGTTTTATGGGAATTCATAACAGACGTCCCCATTGGAACATAGAACAGAGATTTTATTACTTCTATTGATCTGCATCATGTCTAAAAAGGATCTGAAAGGAGGTAAAGGACGCTTTAAGGTTTGGTGGTGCTCCAGCTGCCTGTGATGTGCCGGCTCTGTTTTACTGAAGGCAGAGTAAAGACAGCCATGAACCAGTCTGACTGGACTGTCGTCAGACGTTCAACCATGCTGACTTCCAGGTGTGAAGACAGATTGTAATCTGAGCAGAACCAGCGGCAGAGCATGTGCTTTCATATCTTTTCACACCAAGAAACGAGGTCAGAGTTTGAGCCTGCAGCCTCCTCTTTGTGTGTTCCTAAGACAGCAGCTTCTTCTTCTGTGTCAAGAACATTGGCTAAAATCTGAGCATGACGATGGATGCATTCACAGAAACAGGACATTTACTCCTGACACACAGCGTTCAGTGAGAGGCAGGAGGCAATCAGCTGATGGGCTAATTGATTTTCCACAGAAGTCATAAGTTTTCAAACACAAGTTCTGATATTCAGGCTGAATTATGTCTGGTTAGGATTTTACAGCCTGAAGTTTTGTAGAGCTGCAGAGCTGTCCTGTATTCCTGAGAATGGTTTGAAAGTTGGCCAATGAAGTAATAACCGTCAGAAACAGGTGAAATAAATTAATTAAAGACAGAAGCTCTTCATCCTCTCCATCCATACACAAACAGGGTGCTTTAACGGCCTTACAACCCTCTTTGTTCTTCCACTGCTTTAAACCTTCGATTTTTGTGGACACTGATGTACGGCTTTGGAGGTACAGGTGGAAGAGACGCCCCGTGTTTCCGGGTGAAGCCGACAACTCAGTCCTCTCACAGGCCAACAACGTGTTGATTTTTTTCAAACATTTCAAACACAAGCTTTCTAAAAAGAAGATTATTAAGCACTTTGGTTTACGAGTGTCTGTGTGGAGAGTTTGGGAAACAGTGATGTCACACCTCAGTTAGCACAGTCCATAGCTGCTATTGGCCTGAAACAACAACAGCAACAACAGCAGATATATTCCAGTTTATTTATGACGGGTTAGTTGTGGCGAGGGTAGCTACCAGGTCAGCAGCAAACCATCTCGTAACCTTAGCAGTTTTTTGATTTACTGCCATTTTATTTGAGTCTATGAGGGTGTACCTTTGTTTATTATATAGATACACCCTCTGGACGCACTGGGATGCACCGCCAGTGATGTGATGTTTATTACCTTCACAGAGTCCATTCTCCCTGTATATTGGGGTGAACGCAACTTTCTGCTAACAGTCCCAAATGGCATACGTTGAATCCTGAGGTGTGACCAAACAGAAACAGGACGTTGCTTGCTGATCGTCGGCCACACAGTGATGACGTACATCATGGTGTTTCCCAGCATCTTCACACTGTAGGAGAACAGCGGTTCTCAGTTGACTTATCATCTTTCTGTTCACAGAAGGGTTTCTAGCTCAAGTCAAGAGCCCTTTGTCACAGAATGAATCCTGAGCAAAGGACTGACATCAGGTTCTTGGCTAATTTGGGAAAAACTCCAGCAGAAACCGTTGCCATGCTGGAGGAGTAACCTAGCTGTCAACCATGCCCTGTTGGGTCTCCTGTCTCAGGTCACTTGTGACCGTCATATAGAGAGCAGTGAAAGTTTCCAGCTCCTCAAGGTTCAAAGATTTTATTGTCATGCGTTCTCATACACAAGAGAACAAAATTACGTTTCTCGATCAGTTAGGCAGTGCAATAGAAACATCAATAAAATAGTTTACATCATCATAAACTGATATAGTCATAAAATCAGATAACATACAGTCCAATCTCTCAAAGTGCATTTAGTCTCTTGGCTTGACAGGTGACAAGCTGTCCAGGTGACCAGGGTGAGAGTGGGTGTGCATGTGGGGATGGGGGACAGGCCAGTAATAAGTCTTACAGCCCGGGGAAAGAAGCTATTCAGCTTCCTGTTAGTTTTGCAGCTGATGCTGCTGCATCTCCTCCCTGCTGGCAAAAGGGAGAAGATGTGGTGGGAGGGGTGGAGCGGGTCCATGATGATGGAGGTGGCTCTACTAATGCAGCGCTGCTGGTGTAGCTCCATCAGGCAGGGCAGTGGAGCACCAGTGGTGTTGCTGGCTGTCTTGACCAGTCTGTTTAGCTGCTTTCTGTCCTTGGCGCTGCAGCACCCGAACCAGGTGGTGAAGCCATGGGTCAGGAAGCTTTCAGCGGTGCCGCTGTAGAAGGTGGTGAGATGTGTGGTGGGAAGGCCTGTTTTCCTGAGTCTGCAGAGGGAGTGAACTACTACTCCCAAGTGGTCAAGAATCAATAAATGCAGGTTTCACTTTGAAGTGGTTTAAAACTGCTCCAGTATACATCAGAAGTGAGTACACTGCTGCCGGAGTTGTATCACCTCTCAATGACTGCGTTATTTCTGGTGGATTTGTAAAGTATTTCCTTATCACGAACAATCACAAACAAATACTAAAATACAACAGTGTTTAGTGAAAAGGCTCCAAAGGAGAAACTCAATGCAACAAAAGCACTATGAGACGACTTGTTGTTGTAAATATGCGCTACACAAATAAATCTGAATTGAACTGAACAAAACTGATGGGACTCCCTGAAACACAAGTTAGAAAACCTGGGACTAGTGAAACTACCTTCTCCTGAGTACACAGTTAATCTATTGGTTATAAAATGTGCTGTGAACACCAGAACGTTCTCAGTTTTGGACCAATGGGCTGTGTCTATCAACATGTCTGAATCATGACTCCACATGTAGAAGGATTTCCAGAGAAAAGGAAAAATCTGATTGTGAGACTTCACAAGGTGTAAAAGGATCCAGACAGACCTGTGACTATCTAAAACATTGTGGACTCAGTGGTAAGGAGGAGGTATAGAACGAGCACTAGTGCCACTAATTGACTGTTCTCCTGAAATGATGCCATGGACAATGTGCTTCTTGTACAATCAAGCTTTGTAGACGGGGTTTTAAAGCTAAGTCAGAGTTTCTGTGACAGCACAAAGGGTACAAAGGACAAAGCATACCATCAAGCTCCATCCTTGCTTGCTGTTCAGCACAAAACCACAGGATCAAACTCTCCTAAATACTATAAAAAACAAACAAAAACGCTTTCTTTGATCAGATAAGGGTCAAAATAGATTTGTCCAGCATGAACCTGGCCGGACTATCCCAGTGAATGCATAGTCCTGATGGTGAAGTACGGCGGTGGAAGTGTGATGATATGAGGCGAAATGAGGCTAAACGTTGTAAGAGAGAAATGCCTGTGAATATACCAAAACACAGGCTGACAAGATGGTTCCAGGTCTGCAGAAGCTTGGCAGAGGAGGAATATTCCAGCATGATGATGATCCAAAGCATACCATCAAAATCACTCACGAGGTTCAGCAGAAGAAAAAGTAAAAACGATGACCTGGCTCAGTATAGAATACATAATAGGACACCATCAGGCAACACAACCCCTCCATGACAGACCATCTCTACATGTCTCTTATGCTGAAAAGGACTGAGTAGCTCATCAGAAATCAAATACAAATGAAGGTGGACACACAAAGTATTCCAAAAAAAATTAAGATTTAAACCTCAGGAATGACTTTTGTTGCGTTTAGTTCCTACTGTGCTGCCTGTATTTTAATAAACTGTCAGTTTGTCAGAATCAATACCCTGAAAGTCATACCATGACTGTAAGGTGACCCTATTGTGAATCAGTGAGGTGATGTTAGGCCGGCTGCTGGTTCCTGTGTGAGGGGATGTGTCTCCTCATCATGACATAACACACCGTAACCTGTGTAAGGAGGAAACTGCACTGCTTTATTACAACATGTGTTATTATGGGAGCATGATGCCTCTAAAATCATCCCATAAATGTTTTTTTTTCTAACACAAGTAGCGGTGAGTCAACAACTCTTTATTGGAGCAGCGGGCAGTCCTGTTCCTGTGCTGCATGACAACTACAGTTCCCGTGAGGCTTTGCTGTCGAGTGCTCATGAAACAAAATGTGTTTCCTTATAAGTGAAGTAGTTAATATCCATGTATCATCCATGTATATAAAAAGGTATATTTATATGTACAGAGTCTGCCAGTCACCTTGAACATGGCCGGACATGAGTGCTAGCGGAGCAGGCGCTAGCTGGGCTAGCCAGGGGGCGGGGCTCCCGGCTCATATCTATGTGACGTCACAGCGGTCTGCCGCTATCAGCAGGTCAAGAAAGATGGCGGCGGAGGAGAGCAGGTTGAGGCAGCGGAATCACAACAACAGCGTCTTCAAAGCAGGTAATTAGGCGCATATCAAGCTTTCCGTGATGTGACCCACGCAGCAGGTGGCAGTGGGGGTTGTGTGTATGTGTGGGTTCCGCCGCCGTGTGTTTGTGTGCGCTGTGTGGACAACAATCGTTATGAAATGTCGCTGCAGGCAGCGCTCCGCTCCGCTCCGTCGAATCATCGCCGTCGCTCCGCGTCCTGCTGCGACTTGTTATGTCCGAGCGCTGAAATATCGCTGAAAACACGGCACTGTACCGGCGGGGACACCGAGGGGGACTGGGCTCGAACCGACGTCGACCTACTCTCGCTGTGTTGTCATGAATAGACTGTGCTCAGCGTTTCGTTAAGCTGCCCGGCTGTCCTCACCTGCCGCTCGGTGTGTTTGTTGTTAGCGACATAGCTGCTAGCCTCTTCCAGCTAATTCGTCATTGTGGATGTGTTGGTTCTAGCAGCTGTGCAGTGGCTCTGGCAGATTGCAGGCGATGCTACTGACCGTCTGTTCTTCAGATTCAGTCGCTCAGATGGCTGTCCAGGTTGAGCTAGGTGTGTTCACGCTGCGGCGGATAACGGACACCGGCTCTTAGCATGACGGATGTGCCGCTGGCATCACCAGCTAACGCACCTGTAGTTCAAGTTCAATAGCTGACCGGTTACGTCAAGCTAACTTTTTTGTTCCCAGCGCTGTCCCCCAACATCTGACATGGATTCAATAGTCCTCGCATGTTTTCAAGGATTCGAGGAGCTTTACCTGTCAGGCCAGCTCACATTCACATGTTGGTGCTACGAAGTGTGTTCTCAGGTCCCGTTTATTAAGGAAAAGCCTAATGAGTGCAAAGTACAATAAAACACGAGCACAATATAAGTAGAAATACAGCAACATCAGTGCAGTAAGGAATCTAAACAGTAGAAAAGCTGTAACCCTGGAAAAGTTTTCAATTCAGTGAAAACCGTGTGAACGACCTGGTGGCTGTTTAGCTGAGGTGTTTGCTGAGGTGGTGCCATGTGAGCTAAACTAGAGCTGTGTTAGTAGAGGTCCCAATGCACACACAGTCACTTCTTTTTTCTTTAAGTTTTATTTGACCTTTATTTTACCAGGTAGAAACGTTTGAGAACCAGTTCTCATTAGCAAACAGGCGCCAGCAGGAACAAACACACATGGAGGCTACAGACACATGAACATAACATAGAACAAAAGTAAACAGGTAGGAAGCACGGGGGCATGTGCACGAGAGGTAGAAACGGTGTGCATGAGGTGTAAGAAAGTGTGTGTGTTTGTGTGTAAGTATGTAAGTAAAGTCCAGCAGGAGCAACAGTGGACTACAGTCTGTTGGATTTAAGCTTGAAGATGGTGAGCGCAGTCAGAGTTGCACGTTTGAGAGTGTTTTGAAAAATGTTCAGTCGTTAGCAGCTGCAAAGCGAAAGGAGTTACGGCCAAATATAGTAGAAGTACTGGAGATGATGAGCCTGATGTAGTCACTAGACCCAGTATGATGAGAATTATGGGCGACGTGAAGAAGAGAGGGCCGGCAGGGAGGCATCTGGGCCAGAACTGATTTGTAAATGAAATGAAACCAGTGGTGAAGCCGCCGAGTGTGAAGGGAGGCCACCTCTTCTTAAATGTTATCGAAAATGTTCTCATCTTACTTGGCTTCAGCAAAACGACGAAGTGTTGGACTGTCCTGGACCAGGTTTGAACAAGTGGTTCATTTAAAGCTGTGTAAGTCAGGCTAACAGACGAATCAGTCAAAATGGACAGAGACCGCTGATGGTTCTGTACCGCTGTGAAGAAAAAATAGTGAAGCAAAGTTATTCATACCCCTTGAACTTTTCCACATGTTGTCACGTTACCGGCACAACTTCAGTGTGTTTTATTGGGATGTGATGGACAAACATAGTCGTGAAGTGGAAGGACAATGATACGTGGTGTTCAAGACTGCCTTACAAATTTAAAATCTGGAAAGTGTGGCGTGCACGTTGTTCAGCCCCCCGCAGTTGATGCTTCGTTGAATCACCTTTCGCTGCAGTGACCAGTCTTTTGGGGTGTGTCTCTGCTCATTCTGCTTTTCAAAATAGCTCCAGTTCAGCCAGATTGGATGGAGAGTGCCTGTGAACAGCACTTTTCACGTCTTACCACAGATTCTGGATAGGATTTAGGTCTGGACTTTGACTGGGCCGGTCTAACACATGAATATGCTTTGATCTAAACCGCACCGCTGCATTTCTGGCTGTATGCTGAGGGTGGTTGTCCTGCTGGAAGGTGAACATCCGCCCCAGTCTCAAGTCTTTTGTAAACCCCGACCAGGTTTTCTTCCAGGGTTGCCCAGTATTTAGCTCCATCCACCTTCCCATCAGCTGACCAGCTTCCCTGTAACTGCTGAAGAAAAGCGTCCCCACCGCATGATGCTGCCACCACCGTGCTTCACGATGGGGATGGTGTGTTCAGGTTGATGTGCAGTGGTAGGTTTCTGCCACGCACAGCATTTTGCTTGTTATTCCACGTTTGCTGTGTCCCCTACATGCCAACAGGACTTCTTCTTGCTTTCTCTCAGCAATGACTTTGTTCTCACCATTCTTCCATAAAGGTCAGATTAGACGAATCGTTGCCCTGATCGTTGAGCTGTGGATCTCTGCAGCTCCTCCAGAGGTCTCTGATAAATGCTCTCCTCGGCCGGCCTGTCGCCTTAGGTGGGCGGCCATGTCTTGGTAGGTTTGCAGTTGTGCTGGACACTTTCCTTCTCGGATGATGGATTGAACAGTGCTCCATGAGATCTTCAAAGCTCGGCTTATGTTTTTATAACCTACCCATGCTTTAAACTTCTCCATGACTTGTTCCTTCGTCTTCATGATGCTGTTTATTTGCTGATGGTCTCTAACCTCTGAGGCCTTCACAGAACAGACTGAAGTGCACACAGGTGGACTCCATTTAATAATTAGGTGACCTCCGAAGACTGTTGGTTGCACTGACGTTTATTTAGAGGTATCAGAGTAAAGGGGCTGAATACATGTGCCCGCCACACTTTTCAGATTTTTACTTGTAAAAAAATCTTTAACGCATTGTTTTCCTTTGACTTTACGTTCATGCACTACTTTGTGTTGGTCCGTCAGATAGAAGACGTTTAGGTGCTTGTAATGTGACACAAAGGTGTGTGAAGACTTCTGCAAGGCGCTAATATTGGCTATCATCAAGCTGAGTCCTCAGCTCCATCACAGCTGTTGGGATATTTAGCTTTATTGTTGCTAACGTAGTAGTTCGATTATCACCACATACGGAAGTTTATTTTTGGTGTTGATGAAATCCTAAATAAACTCGGCAACAAGTGAGTTATTTGAACAGCTTCCTACGATGTTTAAACCCAAATACAGTGCGACTGGTTTTGATTTTGGCTCTTGGTTCTTTATTATGCATTATGTGACTTAGTGCAGTGTCCATTTCCAAATGTCTGATGATGTATGTGTGCTGTGGGTCGGTCTAAACAAAGCCATGAAGAACATTCATGTCAAAGGTCCCAGTTTCTGAATGAGTGTATGTCGTCAGTTTACCAGACTGCTCTCTGAAAAGGGCTTCTGCTTCACAACCAGTCACACTTTTGGTTAGTTCATCTGGAGTAGGAAAGTTTGGGCAGAGCTCTTATTTATTTTTCTAAATATGTTTTTAGCTAGCCCTGGCCTGCTCTGCCCTGTCCTGTTTCCCACCTAGAGGCTGGCTATAGGTCACTGTTGCGGAGGTCCCTGATGTCGTTCAGCTGCCTTTCCAGTGAGTCTTCGGTCCCACAGATGGACTCCAGTTCCACAGTGTTGGCCTGCAGCTGGTGGCGCTAGTCCTCGTTCTGCTCTCTGGGAGAGCTCCAGCTAGAAACTGCAGCAGGGGGACAATTGGTTTGTGTGCGACTTGCCAAGCTCACTGAGGTTTCAGAGTAGAACAGGGACGCTAAAGTCTGCTTGTGAGCAGATAGCTGACTATGTTCAGTAGCTGTGGAGCTGGAGTTGGTCCATGGGACAAGAGACTCACTGGAGGAGCACCACAGTGACCTAGGGAGGCTGTTAGAAGGCATTGAACAGTTGCTCTGAAAAGCATACGGCACGTTATGATTGTCCACAATATCTCATAGTTGGATTGGACAAGCCCTGGTGTTTGGGCTGTATGAGGCAGGTGACATGTGTACCAAGACCAACGAGAGGCAAAGACCGAGGCATCAGGAGTCCTATGGTTTCTATGTAACTGCACTGTTATTGTCCTCCTGATTCTCCACATTCAGGATTTAAACTCACACACTGAGATGGATTAGCTGCTTTCCTGCTACGCTGCTGGTTCAGGATGTGCTACAGCTCCCTCAGAAAGGGAGTTCTTCAGGATGCTCACTGTTTATAAGCAAGTGCTTTTTCACAGAACATCAGCACACACTGAATCAGTTTGGGACTGGATGCTGTCAGACACAGTGTTTGTGTGGAAAGTAGGCTTGAATAGTTCCTAAGTGACTATTTCAGATTTCCACTGAAACACTTGAACTCTGAAACCTGTACGTTGCTGCTGCAAGATGATTTTTTTCCTCTTTAAAATAACATTTCAGAGAAGTGTTGCTCATTGTAGACCTTTAAAGTCCCCAATAGTGCGTTCTTGTGTATTCATTAAGTGACATACAGTCCACACCCCACATGTGAGTGTCTCCTGACTTCTACCAAACATGTCCTGTGGGCAGAAGGTTAGCGATGCTGGAAAAGCATGCTGCTCTGTTTGAGTGAAGCCCAACTCGACTGTTGGGCTTTCAGCAGCATATACAAGCATTTGAGAAGAACTGAGATGAGAGTAATGCACTCTGTCTACAGGTGTAGTGATACAGGGGCTAATGGAGGAGGATGATTGGACCATAGAGCAAAGAGGACGTGATGCAGTTTAAAGTGAACATACAGGCCAACTTGGCTCTTTCAGAAGGGAAATGCCTGTTCACTGCTCATGTGTTAGAGAACTGATGAGGCTTGCTGCTGCAGAGAGGAATAAAAGAGATGATCCACTCACTTTATTCCAGCTCCTACTTGATGGGTAGGGGGACTTTAAGCTTATCCTGACCAGATGTTTCCATCCACACTGAGAGCCTGGACAACAGGAGGATGACTGAATTATTCCCTCTTGCCCTCTCGCTTGGCGAGTTATCCAACGTTTCACCACAGCCGTCATGTTGAGCAGCGCTGTCGGCCACCAGGTCCTGTTTAACCGCACTGACATCTGAATGATTGTGTGTCACTGATGAACCAGGCACAAAGTCACATCACCATCTTTTGATCAAAAGTCAATAATACAGCTTTAGGACAACAGCTGCATTGTCTGATCAACTGTATTGACGTTTAAATGATGGTTCCCAGAGAGGGAGCTACAGGAGCTCTGATTCAGAGAAACAGCCCACAACCAGATGAAGGCAACACCTTTAGTAGCTTCCAGCTAGATAACACATGCAAAGCATTTGGGAAAAATGCTGCAAATTAAGAAAACAAATGCTGAATGGTCTTGAGTTGTACCTTGGTAGCTCCAAAGAGCTGTATAGTACGATTCTTTTTTTAAAAAACACTTATTTTTGGCCTTTATCAGATAGAACAGTCGAGAGAGAGAGACAGGAAAGTGTGGAGGAGAACGGGGGAGGGACCTGCAGCAAAGGGCCATGAGCGGGATTCGACCCGATGGCCGCTGCATCGGGGACTACAGCTCCAGTACCTGGGTGGCCAGCTCAACCAGGTGAGCTACAGCGATGGCCCAGCTGTACAGTACGTTTCTCATTCACCCCTTTGAAACACAGATAGCAAAGGTAGCAGAGCTGCCATGCAAGGCAGTGGCCTGCATCAGGAGAGCGCTCCACATTTCATATCTAGACTAAGTATTGGAGATAACCACAGTTCTTCTCCTCCAAGTCAAAATGAGCATTTTAGATCTACAATGAATTTTTCGCAGAGCAGATTGTGTCACTTTTACCATTCATGTGTATGGGGCTTCTCAGTGTAGACATTCAGGTATCTGCAGGCTGTTCTGTGGCTATCTGCTGCTGCTTTATGACTCGTTGTATGAGCAGTTTCATTGGTTTTTTAGCTCTCCAAAAACAGAAACCCCACAACATGGTGCAGAAACACTGCATGGTTACAGTAGTCGTATATGGATCATGTCATCAGAATGATGGAGCACATAAAAAATCCTTGTTCCTGTTTTACAGCTTTTGTGCTGAATATGCGTTTGGTGATCTTTGTGTTTGTCAACTTGCTCGTTTTTCTGAAGTTTCGTGCTCTGTGCACTTCTCGGGGCGACCACAGACGGACAGGAACATTTTTTCAATTGACATACTGCCACCGATTACACTTGGTCAGTGATTTGGAAAAGCCCCGTTCAGATGAGGCTCTGAACTGGACTCCGTGCTGGACTCCGTGCTGGACTCCGTGCTGGACTCCGTGCTGGACTGTGTAGACCACCGCCACTGATCCTGGTAAGTCTGATTTTTCAAACACCCTGCTGTTAGCATGCTGTGAGTTTAGTAACTAACGCTAGCTACAACAGTCCCACATCAACATTATGAACGTTACGCCAGCTAACGTGGGACGTGCAGAGACTGGCCTTGACTATTGTTTGCTAGCCAGTTAGCTGGTGGTAAGCTAACGAACAACGAAACAACGCGTAGTGCAACCTGAGAAAAGAAGCAGCAATATTTCATTCATTACTAGACCAGCATTCAAAACGTATTCAGTCACATCACTGAACTATACGGTAATCATCGCATTTCCCTCGGAGGCTCAATTGGTGCTGTTATGTGTTGATTATGCTTCCTATGCACTGATTTTTTTTGGTGTTTTTTTTTTTTTTTTTAATGCAGATGCTATCAACAAAGTTTATTTTTCATTTTATTTAGATTGTCGGCCCTGGACGATGAGGCGACACCACTGGTCTGCAGCTCACCAGCCCCGTCCTGCAGGTCCTCCACGCCGTCCTGCAGCTCCTCCACGCCGTCCTGCAGCAGATCGGCTAAGATTTGTCCAGACAATGCTAACAACGTGATTAATGTTGTTGTTCGGCCCATCCTAAAATCACACACTACAACTTTACTGGACATGAACTGTGTTTACAAAGATAAAAACCGCAACAACTCATAATTTTTTGGGTGCTTTTATGCAGGAGAAAGGAAGCAGGATGCCTCTGGTGATCTGCTGCAGCTCCTGGACAGGTCTGAGGAGCCTTTCTTGGAGCAAAGCCGGCGAGACCAAAACCTGGCCACTGCAATGCTCGAAAACATAGAAAGGATGGACAATAATTCAAGTGCTTTAATTAGTTTGATGGGCTGCATGGTGTTGGTGCTGGACGGGCTGCCAAAGAAATACATCCTTCCTTTGTATTATAGGTTTTTGTATTCAGCCCACGTGTATATACCTGCACTGTGTAAACAGAAATAAATTTGTGAAGAGAGCTGCATGTTTTGTCTCTGAGACTCTGTTCAGTGCATACTTCTATGTGTGCACATTTTCCACCTTTAATGATAGTTGGACAGTGAAGATAGACAGAGAAACGTGGGGGAAAGACATGCAGCAAATGAGCCGCTGGCTGGAATCAAACTGCGGCCGCTGTGTTGGGGATTATAGCCCCTGTACATGGGTCGCCCGCCCTACCTGCTGAGCTATCTGGGCGCTCCTATCCATAGATTCTTAGTTTTAAACATATCAGGAGCATGTGTGTCTTTTTTTTTTTTTTTTTTAACCATCACACCAAGCTAGATAAACAGCACTACTGCAGTAGTTATGTTATTGGAGTGTGCTTACAAGACGTGTCTACGTATAAATTACAAATACATTCTAGTGATGTGAAGAAATGTCATATCAAACAGAAGAATAGTGTGTGTGTATCTATGAAGATGAACATTGATGTTGTCATCAGCTTATTGCGTTTGTTTACCTGCTAGGTAATCGATGCAAACGTTGTCGAAGCCAAGTTGCCAAGCAAATGCTAATGCTAACACTACCAGGTGCATTGTTAAGGATCAAAACATCTTTGATAATTACCAGTCTTCTCAAACGAAGTCGGCGTTCACTGTGACTATGACGAAGATGGGTAGCCACTAACAGTTGGGTGTTCCGCCTCTGGATCTCAATGTAGGCCTGCAAAGCCAGGAACAGCACTTGCATGGACGCGATGAGCTCCTCCATCGTTGCTATGTGGGCTCCCATATAGCGCGAGCGTTGTTGGGTAAACGGCTCTCACTTGGCTCCTGGCCAATGGAAAAGCAACCAGTTCTTAGGATGTGCCAGACTTGAACCAACGAAGCACCAGCACAGAACTAGCACTGGAACCAGTTCGGTGGAAAAGGGGTACAAATGGACACGGACTCTCAGAGCATACCAGACGAGTACCTCAATACCTGACGTGTTCCAGGGCTTTGGAGAACTTCTGGACGCATGCAACTTCCGTGTTAACCCAGACATAGCACCTACAGTCTGCCCACCACGCAGAAGCCCTGTTGCTCTGCGAGACCGACTCAAAGATGAGCTGGACAGCATGGAGAAGAACGGCATCATGTGTCAGGTCGCAGAGCCCACAGACGGGGTGACTGCGCTCATCGCTGTAGAGAAGCCAAAGACGGGCGGCTGAGAGGGTTACGTTTAGTGTTTCTCTCCTGATCCCAGCTAATTTCACCGTGCACATGCAGAATCTGCATGACTTGTGTGTTTTAAATAAAACCATAAGTAGTTCTGTGTCCAGTAACCTGAAAGCAGATGAGAATGTGTTGAACAGATTTTGTAGATGAGGCTGTTACTGTGGTCTGAATACTGTGCATGCACACGCTGCAGTGTTCAGACTGAAATCATATATCATACAACACTACTGACTGATTGTTTCAGCTTTGCACTGAAGAAAGAAGAATCCTCAGGCGGTGTGTGTGCTGTACAGAGCGCACTGGGAGACTGAATTAACCGGATCACTGGTCTGTTCAAAAGCCACATCTGAAGCACATATCAGGGTCCCAAAGGCATCC
This sequence comes from Stegastes partitus, assembly GCF_000690725.1. NCBI lineage: Eukaryota > Metazoa > Chordata > Actinopteri > Pomacentridae > Stegastes > Stegastes partitus. The sequence goes on along the minus strand of NW_007580080.1, from coordinate 43,493 downwards.
CAAAACAGTTTTTATGTCACCCTGTACATTATTTACCTGAATGATGCAACGGCGTGACAGTGTTTGAACCGGGGGAGCTGCTGGGCGGATGTGCTGACAGCAGATCAGATAGTTGTGTTGCTGCCTGCAGAGCCTCACATGGCCCAACCAGCTTTGACCTGAATGAAGACGCTGTGCTTCGTCCCATGAGGCCGCAGGCTGCTCAGGCCTGTTCAGTTCGCTGAGTAATCACATGATGGCAGCGTCTGAATGAGCACCATCGGATCACCACAGGATCATGGGTTCTGAATTAATGCCATCACTCTGGCAGTGAACACACTGCAGTATTAGCACACATCCTGACCAAACCTTAGTCTAAGGGCTGAGTGACGTCCTCTCTCAGATGCTTGGAAAAGCTGTGTTAAAAATGTATTGATCTGTTGATTTGACAAAAAAATAAAATTTCATTGGGGGCTAATAATTTAGTCTTCCGCTGTACAGGATGCTAACAGCATAGCTTATGTAAGTCATCATGCTAGGGGACTAATGGCTTGTCCCTACTCTTATCTGTCAGATAAGACAAAAGTGCCCAAAGAGTCTCAACCAAGTGTTTCTGAAACATCTGGGTACCACGTAACCACCAGGGAAGCAGAACCACTGCCATACATGGAGAGCTCAGAGCTTCCCTGGTCTACAGATTAATGCCGACTGAAGAGTAGCACTGACGACAGCTCTATTTACTGTAAACCTCCAGCTAGCTCTGCCATCCCATAATAGCAATGATTCCCGGTGATTTCCTCTTGGCTGAGCTCCTGTGAAGCTTCGCTAACTGGAGGAGGCCAGAAAACATTTTTCCATCCAGCAGCCCCTGTCACTTCTGACCATCAGAGTTTATTGATCGCTGGAGATGAACTCAGCCTTCAGGGCTGCAGTCAGATGAGAAGTCAGTCCATGAGCACACTGTGACGGGAGCTTTTTACAAATGAATTTATGTGAAAACTCTGTCGTTAAGTTTGAAAGAGTTTTCATCGACATGATCGAATACTTCGGAGTGATGAGGTCCTGTCTCCTCTGACTACCTGTTCGGGTTCAGTAGAGCTCAGGTCCAAGTATCAAAGACATGCCATTGAGTCTCCATTGTCATGACAACTGCACACAAGAATCCCCACAAAACCTGGGCTGTTTAAATATAACATGCTGCTCTGCACGTATGAAGGGCTGTTAGAGGTTTATCAACATGCTACTGTGTGATCTAGACTCAGAATCCATCCATCATCTCTACACCTTCATCCTCACCAGGGTCATGGAGGGTGGAGTCTGTCCCAGCTGACTCAGGGTGAAGGCAGGTTCACCTGGACAGGTAACCAGCCTATCACGGTAGACTCAGAATGTACCATGATATTGACGTCATCATCGACCACCCATCAATGTCAGCATAGGCCTAAATGGAATACTGACAAGCAGTCAACAATTGTCAGTCTGAAAGTGTGCTTAAAATGTGACATAGAAACTAACACGTTAACTTGTTTTGACCAGTGAATGTCTGCTTCTGCCAGCGAGTCATCACGGTAATATGATGTTCATTCCACTACAGGACATCCTGGTGTTCTCTGGGACTAAAAACTAGTACCTGCATTGAGGTAGGGACTTGTGAGGGGCCATGGAGAGTCTTCTGGATGGAGCTCGATGCTGATTGGTTAAACTTGGAGAAAACAACTGCAGCAAGCACCATTATAAAAACAAAACAACAAACAACAACAACAACAACAACCCAGCCCCAACAGAACAACAGCTGTAGCGATGTCCTCCTCCTAAACGTTGCCATCAACACATTTGCCGTATAGAACAGAGTGCTGGCCCATGATTGGCTGAACCACATTCAGAGCTGCTGTGAAATGCTGGTAAACAAACTATAAGGTCCATACACTGTCTTCAGACCTGTTGTTCTGAGGAAGCTGTACTATTAGCAGACTGATCCGGCTGATCCCACACCGTGGTGGGAAGAGAAAGGCACAAAGGGCTGATTATCAGGCCGTACCTGTTTGCACCTGTGCATAGTTCCTGGAGTGGAAAGGCGCTGATGTGTGTGCAGATGGAACCTGTGCAGACTTCTTTGTGTTCTGAGCCTTCTCGTGAACCTCAAGTCAAATTTTAACCACGTTTTTCCCTCTCAGGTGGTCACGGGTTGAAATCGGACAAATCCCAGATGAGGTGTGAGACAGAGGACGACAACCTGCTGGAGGAGGAGGAAGAGGAGGAGGTGGGCGTGGCCCGGCCGGTGCAGATCGTGGTGGCGGACGAGGAGGAGCACTCGTTCTGGCTGCAGGAGGAGGCGCTGGAGCGGCTACTGCTGCAGGAGGAGGTGCAGGACCTTCATGTGGTTGTCGTCTCTGTGGCTGGAGCTTTCCGCAAGGGCAAGTCCTTCCTGCTGGACTTCATGTTGCGCTACATGTACAAGCAGGTACTCTGTCAGCTGAGGGTCTGTTGAGTTAACTCATTGTTCTGCACAATTTATCTAACCTGTATTTTACCAGGTAAGTCAGCTGAGAACTGGTTCTCATTATCCATAACGACCTGGTCAAGAGGCGACACACAAACCAGATGAACAGGAAAAACAGACTACAGCAACTCACACAATGAGCTGATTTACATGACAAAAATAAAGATAACTACATAAGGTTATAATAAAATCAGCTTAGCTTCGTTAGAGAAATTAATTGGTGACCAAACGGGGCTCCACACTCTACATCAACATGTCTCTGCCAAGGCTTGTTTGTTTGTTTGTTTGTTTGTCAAAAAAACAGAAAAATGCTTCAATGCTTTCTGTGTTTCAATACCAGCTGTTTGGATATTCATCCAGAAGTATGGAGGTTTTCTGAAGAACAGTGAAGTAGGTCTTTGTAATGTGTTGAAGGTTTCACATCACAGGTCAGTTTCCATGTTCCACCGTTTTCTTTCTAGAAGGTTGAACTCACTGTATGAGAATCCGTTCTATCTACATTATATCTACATTCTTCACTGGAGGGAGTCGGGGAGGACAGCACAGAGAGGGAGTTCTGTACTGAACAACATGGCTTTCTTTGGTCATTCTCTGATCAAACACATTAAAATGCTTAGAAAGAAAAAGGGAAAACAAGCCACCTGACTCCAGCTGTTCAATATTAGCTTGAGGTGACGTTTTTCCCTGAATGCAGGTTGTGATGTCAGACTGGAGGAATCGTTGCAGCGACCACTAACTTCATCAACATACATGCGCCTACTGTTTAGGAACAGACTTCAATGGGAACAAGTTGGGAGTGATGCTCTGCAAGTTTGTTCTTGACCTTAAAGAAGTAGTTTGAAAAAGCAGGTATGTGATCGGACCGCTCTCTGTGCTGGCTAGGCCCGTGTGAAGCAGCTGATCTCCAGGAAAGGCTCTACATGGACCCTGAGATGGGACCGTGTTCCCTACAGCTCAGCTACAGGTCTTGTTCTGTTGGGCTGTCTGTGGCAGAACACCATCACGTAGTGAGGAACGTTCTCACTCCTCCTCCCTGAGGTAGAGACGTTCTCTGCTGGTGAAGACATGAGACCTGCTGAGGTCTGGCCTGTAGGTCTGCGAGAGGTCTGCTCATTTATATACACATGGATGACTGAACTGTGGGTTTTTTTGGTCGTAGCAGTTTCCGGTGAGCAGGTCATGCTTTGTGTGGCTGTGTAGAAAATACATAAAACCTACTGGGCCTGTTGGTGAAGGAAGAGCAAAGGTAGCTGACGTTGAGCCCGTTGTGCCCGGGCTACGTCTGATACACTCTTTATTCTGTCTGTGGGTTCTGTTTGTGTGCCCGGCCTACGGAGGAACGGTAAGGAGCTCAGCAGCACCTTGGTGCAGATGGGCGGTACCAGACAGAGGCAGACCCAGTTCGTGATGAGCAGCTGACACTCTTTGATCCTCACAGTAATAGCAGGTGTATTGTACCCTCACAAGCTGGACAAACAGCTGCAACGATTCATTGGTTATCCAGACAGTCCACTTATCAATGACCTGACTAATTTAGTGTCCCTGAAGCCCACCTGCTGGGGTACTGGTCGGTTAACTCTCTGTCAGCGGTCCGTGTGAAACCAGCAGAGATGCATCCAGGCGACGTGCTGGTGTGTGAAATGGCCTGTGGAGTGAATCAGTGTCTGTGACTCAACCTTTGACCGTGTTAATCTACGGTGAGCACAGAGGAACATTCTGAAGGGTTTCATGGTAAAGAGGATTTTAGGCCGGTACAATGGCAGCTGTGTGGCTGGGCCTCCACAGAGCTCACTGCTGCTTATTCCACACATAAAGGACGTCTGTATGCGGAATAAGCCCCGGCTGCACAGGTCCGGTCACGCTGAGGCTGCTGTGCACACAGCTCTGCACGGGTTGGAAAGAACAAGTCTGGAAAATGACTTTTGGTTGCTTTCAGCCATGACAGGCGATGCTAGCATGTTTCTGTATGCTGTATAACTCACCAGGGCTGGGCCACGGGTCAGAACCGTATAGTCTGGAAACTAAACACTTCACTGTCCGGGTGCATTAGTTGTTGTTGTTGTTTTGTCATTTATTTGTTCATCTATCCATTCCCATCTGCTCGTCCAGTTCGGGTTTAATGAATAATCAGTCATATTTTCACACTGTGACATATTTGCTTGAACAATAAATCATTGATTGGTAAACGAGTGACTGATTTTCTGTTGACTAACAAATAGATTATAATATTTGTGTCAGAAATGAATCCACTTCCTGTTAGATCAGTGTGCTGTGCTACAGGTAGGTACTGTGATATAAATATCCCTACTCATGTTCTATTACTATCTTTAATGCTTTATGGTTTTCCACGTGGTATTAGAAATGTAGAGACGTTGAACTTGGAGAGCCTGCAGACAAAAGGCTTTTCCTCCTGGAGTCATTATGTGATATGACACAGGGACAGTGCTGAGAACTTTGCTCCTGTCGTCTTCCAGTCGTCCGATTCATGGGTTGGCGGTGAGGAGGAGCCTCTGACCGGCTTCACCTGGCGGGGCGGCTGTGAGAGGGAGACCACGGGCATCCTGGCCTGGAGCGAGGTGTTCGTGGTGAACAAACCAGACGGCAGCAAGGTCAGTGCACCAGCCGACACTGAGGCTAAGCCTCACCCTAACCGCTCACTGCCTCTTGTCAACCGTTGAGCTCTTTCTTCAACCTTCTGAACCACAAGTCATTTCTAAGTGTTTGTTACTTTTACCTCCACCTCTATGAAAACAGTAAAACACAAGAGAACTCAAAGAATATCTCTGTGCAGTATGACATAGCTGTGAAGCCGTTCATCATTAAATAAAGAAAAAAAAATCATTGATCGTGTTGTTTTTTTTTCAAAACAGAAATTAAAAGCCTGTTAATCTCCCTGTGCCCAGCACACGTGCCCCAGGTGCTGCTCACACTGGAAATGGTTTCTCTACATGATGTACACGTGTCACCAATTAAGTTTTTAAAGTTACAAAAATAAACAGAATTTTTATTTACAGTCATGACTCCATAATCGACCCTTAACAATCCTAAACCTGCTATCTGACAGGTTCTTAGGAAAAACCAACAGAACCCATAAAAACAGCCTTAACATAGCGACAGCCTTGGATTGTGACTCCGACATGACATTTAATGTCACCAATCAGGATGACGGCGTATTATCTGACTGAACAATCCCACAGATTGGCTACGTTCACACTGCAGGACTTGATGCTCAATGAGGATTTCTTTGTGACTTCCTTCACGTTTCCACTTCAATGCGACTTGTATGTGATCTGCTGTGTGAACTTCATACGAGCCAAAAGTGTCCCGCATGCGCAGAAGAGGACACGACGACGTCACACGCAGCGAGCGTGCTCAGTGTTTATGGAAGTAAACATGGATGGTAACGGTGGAGCGTATCTGCCACTCCCCCGCCGCCACCGATGGAGGAAACAGAAGTGTGAGCGCTAACTAAACTAGCATCAGCAGCCAAGTACTGCCTGTGTGTTCTGGACACTTCCACCCCGTCAGAGCGCTGCCCCGGGGTGGAAGTGTCCCCCGACCGCACAGAATGTTCTGATGTTCATCATTAACTGGGCCCAGAAAGTTCTACTGGGACCAGCCCTACTAGTTATTATAACAACTATGAACAATAATGAACAACTAATGAGCCTTCCAGCATCAAGCCCTCCTCGTATCTGGACCTCCGTCTGGACAGTCCGACAGCCTTGCTATCCGACATAGAAGAAGGTTTTACATTTAGTGTCGGATCATCGAGACACGGCTGGACTGTGTTATTTTAGCAGCTTTTTAAAGATCACCTGCCTTTCTAATCCGCTGCTGGTTTAATGGTTCAGGATGTTTCAGGTCTTTACAGAGGCAGGCGATCAGTGTAATCCCACTAACTACACAAAATATTCTAGTTAAGCAGGAGTTTTAGGACTAACATGAGTGTTTGTTGGGTTTTTTTGCAGGTTGCAGTTTTACTAATCGACACACAGGGGGCGTTTGACAGCCAGTCCACCATCAAAGACTGCGCCACACTGTTCGCCCTGAGCACCATGACCAGCTCTGTCCAGGTCAGCTGTCTGCTTCTGACATGTGCTCAGCTCAGAAAACACTCATTCTGGGCTTTTATTGATTAAGACCTGACAGTATGACGAGTATAGAGTCCGTGTAACATCCCTGCAGCAGACTGTCCCATGTTCAGCCATCAGTAGCTGAGCTGCATGTTTGTGGAGGTGTAGGCTTTAGCTCATGCCGTGTGATTAGCGTGTTGGGTGACTAACAGATAAGGGCTGTGGTTTGTTGTGTGTGTTTCAGGTGTACAATCTGTCCCAGAACGTGCAGGAAGACGACCTTCAGCACCTCCAGGTTGGTATCAGACACCAGCTCTACGTGATCCTGGCCTGAGTCAGATGTCTGTCAGGTTCATGTGTTTTTATGTGTTTAGCGTTTCTTTATTACCAAGTTCAATAACACTACATGTAATACTGTTGTTTGCCTTTCTGGTTATTAAGTGTTTTTTTTAAATTCATGCGAACTACAAATTGTATAAAAACTGAACTAAATTGTCCAGTTTTGGCCACTTTGTTGGATTGTTTAAGTCATTTCTGCTATCAAGGCGTCTGCCTGCTGCTGCTGTCTGACCTGGAGGGCAGCTGCTGGTAGATCTTTAATCAAATGGGTTTCCAGCAGCTTTTGTGAAACACCATCTTTTGAAGACGTGAGTGAGGAGCTCCATATCTGGTGTGTGTGCTGCTCAGGTCAGGATTAACGGCTAAGCTAAACCCAGCACGCCGCCATATGAGGCAGAAAGCAGCTCGCACAGAGAGCCTGACAGAAACCCCTGAAGTGGAGTTTGGTTCCATCTTTGGTCCCAGCTGCTCGCTACCTGTTGTAGGGAGAGGCGGATCCCTCCGTCCACATCAAGCTGTTTCATCTCCTTCCAGGAGACGGATAGTGAACACACGTTTCTGCACATCAGATTGTTTGGAGTAGAACCTGACAGCTTTGAGATGAGCGGGCCTGACAGAGTACCTGCTGAAACTAAAGGACACCTTCCAAAACCAACCTGAGTTTCACTTCTCGTAGTGCCGCAGCTTCTAAACAGTGAGTTAGTAGAGCTGCC
>NW_007580080.1:28551-35078 GCF_000690725.1 Stegastes partitus | reverse complement strand
GGATGAGGCTGGAGAGGCCGTAGAGGCTAGATGAGGCAGCTTGGAGAGGCCGCAGAGAGAATGGATGAGGCTGGAGAGGCCGTAGAGGCTAGATGAGGCAGCTTGGAGAGGCCGCACAAGGCTGGATGAGGCTGGAGAGGCCACATGAGGCTGAATAAGGCCGGATGAGGCTATATGAAGCCAGATGAGGCCGGATGAGGCAGGAGAGGTCGGATGAGGCTTGGAGAGGCTCGATGAGGCCGGAGAGGCCAGATGAGGCTGAATAAAGCCAGATGAAGTTAGATGAGGCGGTATGAGGCTGGATGAGGCCGGGGAAGCCAGATGAGGCTGATTAAGGCCGGATGAGGTTAGATGAGGCCGGATGTGGCCGGATGTGGCCGGATGTGGCCGGATGTGGCCGGATGAGGCTGGATGAGGCTGGATGAGGCTGGATGAGGCTGGATTAGGCCAGATCACTGTTGGATCTGTTGTTTTTGTTTCCAGACTGCCAAACGCTATCATTTGGTTTTTCTGCAAAACAGGGTATTAATGACGTGACCTTGACTTTAACCATCAGAGATGCACATATTGTTCCCTCACTGCTCTCTTAACTGTCTGATGACATTTTAAGCTTATTGTTTCCTCCCCTCAGCTTTTCACCGAGTACGGACGCCTGGCCATGGAAGAAGTCTATGAGAAGCCCTTCCAGGTCTGTATGCCGTGTTTTCAACATATTACGGTCGATGTTTAGAGCGTTAACCTGCTTTTGCAGGTTTAAGCACGTGACCGGACTTTTAGTCCCACAGTCACAGAAGATGTCTTCTGAACAGATGCAACCTTGTTTTGGTTATAATGTCATCTGGTCACATTGGTACTCGTGCATGATGATCATGAAGCTGTGACCACAGGCAGCTACTGCGGTGACCACAGTGGTGCACAGTAGTGCTTCTGTAGCCTGGGTGGCTCTGTCGGTCTGGCTCTGCCTGGTTAAGTTAAAAGTTAGTGATCTGAGGGAGGAGGAGGCGGACAAAGTGAGGTCCGACACAGACAGAACCAGGAAAGAAAAATCACTCGGTTTCATCTGGGACAGATCTGACACTAGAACAACCTAGTTTCCTCTTTTCAAAGTCATCTTTAGTCCCACCTGTCTGAGCGCACTGCTGCCACCTAGCAGCAGCTACTGAAGCTTTCACTGGGAGGCGCTGTTCTTGGTTTTAAGAACCTGAACAGTCAGAACAAGCTTTGCCATGTCCTTCTCTTGGGGTTGCTGTTTGACAGACATTCTAGGTTAGTTATTGAAGAGCTGGTATAATTACTTATATTACAAACAAATCTAAAGCGGTTGGAAGTTTATGTTTTGTCCTCATGTCTGATCCTGCTGCTTCAACGTTAGTGAGAAATGTTCCCGTTGATTGTGGATCAAAAATCTGAATGTGTGAATCTTTTCAGACTCTGATGTTTCTGATCAGAGACTGGAGTTACCCCTACGAGCACTCATATGGTCTGGAGGGGGGACACAGCTTCTTGGAGAAACGACTACAGGTGAGTCTGACCACCAGAGCTCAGCTCCATCAAACAGAGAAAATCCATCTCCCAAAGCCTGTAGCGTCAGGCAGAGTGATGGGCAGCTCAATGGTTCATCTCAACATGATTATGGATCATCTTTCATGACCTCTTTTTATTAAGACCCACAGAACAAAATGCTTTGAGTTTGATCACAGCCTGTTTGTCAAGACAGAGCTTTAACGTTCCCACACCGATGAGGAACCCAGCTGAGTAAACACACACAGAAATGAGTGAGTCCAGGACAGCTGGGCTTCATGTATGCAACTGCAGTGTGTGTTTCTGTGTCTGCTTTCATGGCAGTTTGCATCTGATGCATTTATGTAAAACTACTGAACATTTGTCCTATTACATCTGATGAAGGCGTGCAGGTATCGCTCTATCGGCTGGACCTTTCTAAGCTACACATCGTGCGTGTTGCCTGCAGGCGAACTTGTGCCCCAGTCTGACATGAGCTGACCTGCCTGGCTGTAACCGAGTCGTGTCTGTGTACAGGTGAAGCAGAACCAGCACGAGGAGCTGCAGAACGTCAGGAAACACATCCACTCCTGCTTCTCCAACATCAGCTGCTTTCTGCTGCCGCACCCCGGCCTCAAGGTGGCCACCAATCCTCACTTCGACGGCCGGCTCAGAGGTAAAACGTTAACGCAGGCACAGCCGGTCAGCCGGTCCGAGCAGCAGATCCACCACAGTGACAGCAGTCACCAAAAGCACTTCAAGCAGTAGAACAGCTGCGCCTTAAACAGAACGTCTGGAACAAGGCTGTAGACGGTTATTAGACGTTTTCTCTTGACTGCAGACACACAGCTTGTAGCTTTATGGTGGACTTCATTGTTTTCAGGCCTTATTTACTGTTGACTCCTGTCACTGGTTGTGAAATATTACAAACCCAACCTCTCTGCTGTGACTTATACACATATATGGTGATGTGGAGGCGTTTCTGAAGGCAACGAGCATGGAGCTTAAGAACAAGTGGGATTTACCAACACTGATGTGCTGCGACCCGCGTACGGACAGATTGTTTTGTACTTGCGCTCTGAATGTCATTTAGAACCGTTTGTAGGCCCTGCTGATGAATGAGGCCCCTGGTGTCTATCATCAGACATGTGAAGCACAGATGAGGCTGCTGGTTCTGTTATTGTTGTTGCCCATCAGAATGAACGTAAAGCTGACTGATGATCTGATGTCAAACTGCTGGAGGAGCTCCAGAAAGAAATACTTGGTTGGCTTGCAGTTTGATTTTCTGTTTTTTGTTGCTATCAAGTCTTTGCTGTGCAAAGCCGCTGGGAACCAGAGGATGACCCTGAACATGTGCTTTCATCTGAGAGGTCCACGGTCACAGGCAGTCAGTCTCTCCTGAGCCTGGCAGAACCACTTTGGGTTGATGATTAATTAGTGTCTACACCAGCGTTTGGAACTCTGTGAGCTGTTGTTGAAGCGGCCGGCTTTTCTGAGATGTGTTTGATGTGTGTCAGATATCGACGAGGACTTTAAGAAGGAGCTGGTGAACCTGGTCCCAACGCTGCTCTCTCCAGAAAACCTGGTGGAAAAAGAGATCGGAGGAGTCAAAATCACCTGCAGAGACCTGCTGCACTACTTTAAAGTGAGTTCACATCTTTACTCAACTCACCTGGTCTGTAAGAATCACACCTTTAGCTAGTTCACATCTTGGCAATACTTGTTTAGCACAATGCGATGCTTCACAGGTGATGCTGATGAGTGTTTTTAATGTGGTCATTTAAATAGGAGAAAGAAAGGAATATATATATATATATATATAAATATAACCACCTTACTTGTGGTGAGGTGGCAGGACCATAAATGATTATAAGTGATGATTGGTCCTTTGTTAGAACATAGCAGCTCAGCGGCCTGTGAAGCGGGAGGCGAGCAGAAGCACATGTGTTAGCATCTGAACAGCTTCACATTTAAAACAAACAAAAACCCAATAAAATGGATTTTCACTTTCAGGACTTTAAACATGCAGCGTGTTGGTGGTTCAGCTGGTATATCTGCTTCTTTTTGGTTTGCTTTTCTATCCCACAAACCTGCTGTCTCATGGAGTTCACTTCTGTTTTTGACTGTTTTTGACTGTTGGGATGCGGCTTTCCTTCACCTTCACTGTGTGTCTGTGTGTTCAGGCCTACATGAAGATCTACCAGGGCGAGGAGCTTCCTCACCCCAAGTCAATGCTTCAGGTCAGTTCAGCCGACTCTCTCCTTCAGACAGCCTCAGCGTTAAACAGCACCATCTGCTGGAGAGTTCAGCTCCTGATTTGCAATCCAGTAGACAGGAGACGAGAAACAAACTTGGTCTTTTTAAGCACAGCTGCACAAGCAGCTTGCAGAATCTGATGTGAACTTCTCACATCTGTGTTTGTGTTGCTAAGAGCCATTCATAGTTCATTATCTTTCTGTTATCCAGGCAACGGCTGAAGCCAATAACCTTGCAGCTGTAGCAGGAGCCAAAGAGGTGTACAACAAAGGCATGGAGCAGGTAACCGTGGCTGTCACGGCTGGGTGTCAGAGATCCAGCTGTTGGTTGGTTAGTGAGCAGAGTTTCTTGTTGTGGTAACTCGTCGTGTGTCCTCGTCTCAGGTCTGTGGAGGAGACAAACCCTACATCTCCCCAGCAGAGCTGGAGCGCCGTCACGTGGAGCTGCGGCAGGCGTCCGTGCGACATTTCCGCTCTGTCAAGAAGATGGGCGGCGAGGATTTCTGCCGCCGCTACCAGGAGCAGCTGGAGGCAGAGCTGGACGAGGCGTACACCAACTTCAGCAAGCACAACGATGGCAAGAACATCTTCTACGCTGCGCGGACGCCCGCCACGCTGTTCGCCGTCATGTTCGTCATGTATGTGGTGTCGCTGGTCACCGGCTTCGTGGGCATCAGCTCCGTGGCCACGCTGTGTAACCTGGTGATGGGAGTGGCCCTGACATCGCTCTGCATCTGGGCGTACGTCAAATACTCTGGGGAGTTCCGCGAGGTGGGAGGATTCATCGACCAGGTGGCTGAAACCCTCTGGGAGCAGGTGAGGAGACCTGCATGTGGAGTTTCCTGTAAATGTCACGTCCTCTTCACCTCCGTGGCTTCACTTACATGTTGAGTTGGTTTGCAGACGTATTCGTCCAGCCTCAGTGAAAGTTAAACGTCAACACTCTGACCTGTCACTTTGCTGATAACACTGACTTCAGCTCCTTGTCTGTCATCTGTCACGTTCCTCTTGTCATTCCCCTGTTTTTCTAAACCTTCCCCCTTACTTTGTCCCTTCATGCTTCCAGAGGACCCCACGAAAGGTGAGCCCTTTACAGAACTAGTGAGAGAGCACCTGTACAGCTGCAGGACTAGTGGCACCATGTATGAACAGTTAGTGGTTTGGTCTTCATGGCACAGCTACTGTACCAGACGAAAAGGAAGAATTTGGGGACAAGAGTCCAGGGATCTCCAGCTCTGGTCCTGCTGAGCGACTGTCCTGCAGGTTTTAGACATTTCCGTGCTGCAACTGACTCACATTAATGGATCATTAACAGACTTGTGTAGAGACTTGTGTCCATTAATGTGAGTCAGGTGTGTTGCGGTAACGTCTAGAACCTGCAGGACAGTAGCTCACCAGGACCGGAGCTGGAGATCCCTGCTGTATAATCTGGTCGTCTCTGCATGCAGCTTGTTGCCGACCTGACCGCTTCCGTGTCTTCCTCCTCCCCAGGTCTTCTCCAAACTCTTCGAGGTGGCTCGGAGTCGAGTCCCGTTGGGAAGCCTGGTCCCGGTACCACGACCCCGGCTCGCCTCGAACAACAACGTCAAGAAGAAAAACTAGCAGCACACCGCGCCCGCCCGCTCACGTTTGTTTCCCCTCACCTCCACCTTGTTTTGAAGCAACAGTTAAGAAGCATAAAAGCGTTTTGTTCTGACCGTAGATGAGCGTTCCTCACCATGCCGGCTGTAGGTGTCAGGACTTGCTGTAGGTCTGGATGAAGCAGTTTGATGTATTTTAATAATGTCACTGGGTGGGTATTTATTTGTGGGAGGGCCGTTGTTCTGTCACCGAGTGTTATCCCAGGTGTTTGTCCTCACCTGCTGGATGGTCACTCCACATTATGATTCCCATGTATGTGAATGTATGAAGAGCATGACCACAGACCCTTCCCACTGCTCTCCTCGTGGTTCCCTCCTCTCCTTCTTCCTCCTGTCTTCATCAGGGTTGTTGCTACTGCTGGGCGGCATCACGAGGACGAGTTGCAACCAAAGTTTACAGCTTTACTTGTCGAGGCTCTCAGACTGACCAGCAGCTGCAGCAGGAAGGTTTTTAGAACTCCAGGCTCAAAGGTTTTGGGGAAATTTTACTGTTTTTCTTTTTTTTTTTTTTTAACTTACCCAGAATCAGAAAACGTCAGATGAGTTTCCGTTCAGACTGAAGATGTACCAAATAGTGAACTCTCAAAGTGTGATCCTCCGACTTTAATGTCCTTTGAAGTCACCTTTTAATCTGTCAAGAGACGGACAAAGAAGCGCTGATCTGCTCCAGGTTCCTCAGGCCTTTGTCAGCAAAAACAGCTGGTTAGTTGTCGTAACGTGGCATCAGTCCAGAGGGATGTGGGAGATAATCAGAGCTCTGGAAGGACCTGCACTGATGCTGTATTCTCAGTTTTTACCAGAAACCAACTTCACTTACAGCAGACACCAGTGCTGTATGGAGATGCACAAGAATCACTGCTTCTTTTGATCCAAACAGTCGGGGAGTCGGTCCGTGGCAGTTCTGACACTCTGGCAGTTTAGAGAAACACCAGATGCTGCAGGAGGGAGATAACATCACGCCAGTGCATTTATGGCTCGTTGCTCATCTCCAACAGAGTCTGCGTTTCTACATCTATGAAAATAATGATTCAGTCTTTTATTTAGATTAAGAAATCTGCAAACTGGTGGATCACTGGTAGATAGCTGGTGGATAACTGGTGGATAACTGGTGGATAACTGGTGGATCACTGGT
>NW_007580080.1:8570-27328 GCF_000690725.1 Stegastes partitus | reverse complement strand
GATAACTGGTGGATCACTGGTGGATCACTGGTGGATCACTGGTGGATCACTGGTGGAAGGGAGGTCATGACCGGACCATATAGTACCGTACATCCTGGTCATCAGTGAGTGTTCAGATCCCAGATGGCGCCACATGGTTTGCAGGCTGCCTTTACTCGGGCCACTGCAGCAGTTGACACGAGGCGACTCCGATGTTCAAAACACTGCATTTAAATAAAGACCTGCTTTCAGCTGTATCCGGAGAAGAGCTGCAAAGGGCACGTAGTCGGTTCTTATGAAGCATAAAGCTTTAAGCCACAGTAAACACACCCCCTACAGGACTGGGTCTGGTTGTTTTCACCACCAAACTGTTCTTACTTGATAGTATTTATTTGCATTAATCTGCCTGAAGAAGTTCAAGAAGTGAAGCTCTGATGGTCTCCTGACTGAAGGCACAGACCAGACCAGGGCACGTGTTTTCATATTTAACCAGTTAGACAGAGATCAAACCAGTGATCAGGGCATCACTGCTCTGAGTTCATCTGACTCTGGGAAAGAAGAACGAGCAAAGTTTCCCTTAAAGCCAGTTACCTGTTGAAGTGTGCGGCTGAGTGGACCAATCGGAGACGGACTGCTGGTGGTGGTTCTGGTAGAGCGTTCATCAGGAGACAGCAGCGTGATTATGTTATTGTTTTGAAGTGATCATGACTCACCTTTAAAGTTTGAACAGTTCGGTACGTACACTACAGGCACTCTGGTGTCCAACGCCACACGTCTAGATGGACTCAGAGTGTGCTGAGTCCAGAGCTGTGATCAGAACTACTTCCTGGTAAAGTTTTAGGTCCTGGACTCGACCTGCTGTTGATGTTTTACAAACTTCTCATGAAGTCCTATATCTGAAGATTATTTTTGGATGTCAGGCTTGTCAACATGTCCATGTTTTAATCTGGTAGATGTTGGTCCTCCTGAACTAACTTCAGTGTTTCAGAGAGCAACGCTTCTTCATGTTCCTCCTTCGGTTCAGCTGAGCTTGTTTTAATCCCAAGTGTTGCTCCCTCTCTGTCATTCCTCCTCCTCCTCCTCCTCTTCTCTTGACTAATGTGAAGGACTAAACCACCTCCTCCTGTTTGAAACCACTACAAGCCGTTTAGCAGAACACTACAAAATTCTTTTCTTTGGTCATTCCGGCTGTCGCGTCACCCCCTGACATGAACACTGTCGGATGGTGTTTCCGTTGTCGAAGCCAAAATCCGTGAATGGATGAGAGTTGAATTCATTCCAAACGTCGACCTTGATCTGGTCGTGGTCCTCACCACATCGTTCCCTTTATTTAATCATCATTCCATCCACAGCAGCATCACCACTCTGTGCTTTTTGTTTTGTACAGTTTAGTTTTTTTACAGCCTCATTCACACATAGGGCATGTGTATGAATATATACATATATAAATATAAATTTTCTAGACCTTTTTGTAGCTGGAGGACAATGTTTGGGCAGTAGACCAGATTCAGCTCACTGGATGTCAAGGAATGCTTTCGTGATTTGTGGATATGTCGAATAAATTCCTTTTTTATATATATATTTGTAAATTTAATCTTACATGAGCACTGCGATTCCACCCCCTGCTGGCAAAGAATGTTTATAATCTGGATCTCTTCTGTTTCGTTTTCTGTTGCATTTTAAACTTATTTTCGTTAATTTATTTTTCAATACAATATTAAACCAAACTCCTACAACACAGAAGCTGGTGTCGTTCTCTTTGTACGTGTTTGGGCCGGACGGTTGTCTTTTGCTGCACAGTTTTAGAGCCTTCAGAGAAAGAACGCTGTTCACCAGGTTAACGAACAGCCAACAGGTGAGAGACGCTGCTGCAGCTGAGCCCAAGACTGTGCACTAGCTAGAGTTTATTATGTCAAAGAAAGCTTTATTTACCATCGAATATAGCAGTTTGAAGTGACTAATGCACATGTCACTGTCATGTTAAACTATAAAATATGGAGCTGTTGTTGACCTGAAGCTGGATTATTCTCTACAAAACCAGGAACAAGTTTTGGCAGCAGCAGGATGAAAAACCACGACATGCAATGGAGCAAAGAAACCACAAGATGGCAGCGAGACAAGCTGAGTGGGAAAGAAGTGACTCACAGAACAGAATGAAACAACAATATTCAGACTTATTATCAGAACTCAATCGTGCTGGCCTGCAGAGGCAGGGTGCAGCAACTAAAAAGTACGACTTTCTTTCATACGAGACCACATGAGGATCTGAACAGGGTCAGGAAGCCTGCAGGCCTGAACTTCTAACACTTCTGGACCTGGACCTGGTGATGGAGAATCTATCCAGACTTCTCGTTGGAAAGTCAATCAAGCAGACAAACAGAAAGAGACTCAAACAGAACATGAAGGGACACAAAAGGTGCAGACAGAGACGTGAAACGAAGCCAGACCGATGCAGAGCAGTCGGTCCAGGAGATGCTGCTCATCGTCCCTCCGTGGGTCCAGTTTCTAGAACACACTGATCGGCTGTAATAGGTTCGTCTCTCTAGGCTGATTCTTTTATCCATAAGCATCCTGCCAGAGAAGCCTCAGAGACTGCACTGATTGTCTCCAGCTAGAACACAGCATGGAAGTCCAGGTACAGTGTTTAACTCTAGAGCCTGGTTTTAGTTTATTGTTCCTGACAGTGAGACGCTGGAGGCCTGAGTGAACATTTAAAACCTTATGATTTGTTTGGACTTTACAGTTTCTGGTTGATAAATGGTGTCGTTCTGTCCATTCTTTTAAAGACAACCTGCCTGTTAAACCACTGCTGGGTTCAAGAAAACACATTGGTTTTCATTTTTTTAAATCAGGGATTTTTTTTTCACTTTTGTGTTCAGCTTCAATATGAAAAGTGAAATAAGTGCTGGAGGATGACTTCATCCCTCGACTTGAGTTCAGCTACTGGAACAGTACTTAAACATATGCAGGTATGGTCAGGCAGATGTTTAGCATCCATCCATCATCTCTACACCTTAACCCTCACTAGGGGGGCGGAGCCTATCCCAGCTGACTCAGGGTGAAGGCAGGTTCACCTGGACAGGTAACCAGTCTATCACAGGGCTACACTTAGAGACAGACAACCAAGCACACTCACATTCACACCTACGGACAATTTACAATCACCAATTAACCTCAGCATGTTTCTGGACTGTGGGAGGAAGCCGGAGAACCCGGAGAGAACCCACGCTGCACGGGGAGAACATGGAGACTCCACGCAGAAATGGTGCTAACCACCGAGACGCCTGCAGCCCTGACGTTTACATTTATATCCCATCATTATAATATAATACTGGTAGTACTTCTACTAATAATAAGGATGCTGACAACACCTTTTAAAACAACCGTTACTTTACAAGAAAAGAACAACAACAATAAAAGGCTCTTAAACAGCTTTTCATTCTGAGGCGCTGACTCAGCTGTTCTGACTCAGAACCTGAACGTGGAACCTTCAGCATTCATGTGAGAGAAAGTCCCAAAGTAGTTCAGTCTCTATCATGAACACCACAGCAGCAGTCTGACCACGAGCCTGTTGCTTGTTTGCTTTGTAGACCAGAGTCCATGCTGTCAGAGGTTCTAGTGGTGACCCCTCCTCCGTGCTGGTTCTGTTCAACCTCAACAAGAGGAACCATTCGGCAGATGTCAGACGCTCACATGTAAGAATGTAAACTCATGACACGTGATCAGCTCATCACAGCTGACTGTGTGGGTTGGAGGTGACTGAACTGTGAGATGATGAAGGAAGACGACATGAAGCCGATCAGCCAGAGCTCTGAGGCCTTCCTCTGGACCCGGTCCACCTTCAGATGGAACCGTCCACTGAACACATCAGAGTCTGTGGGAGCAGCGGAGGATGCTGGGATATTTCAGGATGACGATGATGAAGCTGAGTGCGGGGAGGCGGGGCTCTGACGTCATGTTTCCTCCGCAGTGCTGCTGCTGGACCTGATGACGAACCGCTGGAGCTCCGGGACGGTTCTGTTCTGCCTCCTCCTCCTCCTCGTCTCTGTCTTTGTCTCCATGCTCAGCTCGCTTCCGCACCGACACCAGCACCGGGCCTCCCCGTAGCCGGCCTCCGAGGGAGCGATGCTGTAGCGCGGCCGGCGGAGGAGATGCTTGTTCGGGACTGAGGAGCGGAGAGAGCCGCGGAGGAGAGCAGGAAGATGTCCGGCAGGACGCCGCTGACCCCGGTGAGCGAATCCGAGCAGGTGAGTCAGCGTCCCGCCGGTGGTGGAGGATCAGACGGGTCAGGTGTTCATAACGGGGAGATTTAAAACACTAATAATAACTCCTGATGAACTGTGGGTGTTTCGTTAGAGACGTGCTGAAGTGAGATGATGTTCTAAGATTTTATTCACAGAGCTTCAACCTCCTGGTTCTGCTGCAGCTCAGTTATTTCAATGAGTTTAAAGTTTGATTTATGAAGGCAGAAGAAGTCATTTTAACATTGATTGCTTTGTTTATCTGAGTTTAATTGAGCTTTTATTGGCTGATTGTAAGTTTGATTATTGATAGTGTTTCAGTATTTGACATCATTCTGGACTCTGGAGCAGCTCTGGTTCTGCTACACTTCATGTTTTATTGCTTTGCATTGTTGTGGGAGTTTCTGTGAAGCTGCTGTTAGTTTGAACCCTGATAAAGTTGTGTTGCCCTTCCTTAGTGCTGGCAGAGCTGGAAGCTGCCCTGCTCAGGCTGGGGGGCAGGAAGCACCCAGCTCTGTTTACCACTGACATGTTCCATTCACTGCAGACCAGCACCGGGCTGGATGGTATCTGTATCCATGCAGGATGTGATGATGGACCTGGTGCCTCCACTGAGCTCTCTGTGACCTGGAGCTGCTCGGTGGGCATCTACAGCAGAACATCAGTGAGGGACTCGAAGCCTTTTCAGGGCTGACGTGGAGGTGCTGTTGTGTGTCTGCCTGGCTGATAAAGGAGCTAATGTGAGCTGTTGACGTGCAGCCACGTGTTCAGAGCATCTCCACACAGAAACCAGGAGCTTCTGGCTGTGCAGCTCTCCTGTATTCTCTGTTTTCTGCTGTATCACTCTGGACTGATGGGGCCTTTTTTCACTGGAGACTTTATTTGAGTGTGAACCATTTAAATCTTCTCACATGGTGTCACACTGGCAAAGGCATCTGGAATAGGGTTTGTTTTGGATGACATTCGGCTGGGCTCTGTTCTCACTATCCAGAGCTTCCATCCATCATCTCTACACCTTCATCCTCACAAGGGTATGGAGGGGGCAGAGCCTATCCAGCTGACTCAGGGTGAAGGCAGGTTCACAGAATCCACGCTGCACGGGGAGAACATGGAGACTCCACGCAGGAAGATCCCGGGTGTCCTCACCGGGACATGAACCAGCGACCTTCTAGCTGTGAGGCCACGGTGCTAACCACCGAGACACCTACTGTCCAGAGCTTGATGGTGCTAATTTAACAAACCAGTCGTGTTAATTCTCGTGGCACTGTGAGACCCCGCTGTCGAGTACCTGCTGTGGTCAACATGATCTGTGTTGTCGCTGAACCATCTGTGCAGAACTACGGATGCAGGATTATGGCCGACATGATGAAGATTATTTTTATAACAATCATTCATTTCAGGGACTGTGTATCTTCCCTATTTAAATAAACATAGCACTGCTTTCACTTCCATGTTGCAACACATCAAGATCATCTTTACCTGAATTTAGAATAAAAGTGTCTGCAAATAGACAACCTGGGGATCTGAACACCTCCCCATTCGGCTGCATGAGACGCTGCCTGTCTCCATTCAGTTACTGCAGCAAGCGTGTGACCAGAAATGACTTTGAAACAAGTGGGTTAAGGCCTCGCCACATGGCAGTGTTGAGGCAGAAACGATCTGTCATGGAGTCTTAACTGGAGGTGGACACGAGCATCAGCATCACAGTTAACATGGTTTTGATCTTTAGGCTGGAGCTGTTTCATCACGTAGCAGGCTGCTAACAGCCAGGTTTGGGAGTGAAATACGTGAAAAAAACGTGAACGTTTTCTCGTTGCCGCTCACAGCCAGGACTTTATACTGAAGGTGCTTTTTGCTCCTTTGGTGCTGGGTGTGGTGGATGGACCAGGGCTCATGTGGATCAGACCTCTGTTCAGCCTCCTGTCTGCATTCTGACCGACTGTCTGCTGGTGTTTCCTTCACCTTTCTCTCACCGGTCCAACACTGGAATCATCAGTGAACAGGCTCTTTGGCTCTGTGGGCCTCTGGATGTTGTGGAGGCTGCTGGACCTTGGAGGAATGCTGGTTAGCGGTGTGCTGTTCTTGGGCTCCTCATCACTCAGCTTCCCTTCAGTCTCTGGGATTCAGTGTGATCTCTGTCATGAAGTTGTGTCCAAATGTGGCTCCATCCAGAACGCATCAGTCAGTGGACATTTCAGTTGTAAAGGGAAGCAACTAAATCAAACAGCTCTGTGTTAATCCTGAGGGCAGACGTTCTGCAGCATGTTGGAGATGCAGAATGAACCACTGCAGAAGCAGATGACCCTGTTAGAGTCTGGATGATCCTCTGCTCCTGGTGGACACACAGCAGCCACAGCTGGCTCCTACTGTCTGTTTACTATTGATTTTTCCCAGAATACACTGCTGGACGTGACATGAGGAGCTCAGTGATCTTTATTAATCTCAGCCTTCTGGAAGTCACTTTCAGAATCCTCGAACACATCATGACAGTGTTTAGAGAGGACGGCAGCAGTTCTCAGCTGTGTTGTCTGTCTCTAAGTGTAGCCCTGTGATAGACTGGTTACCTGTCCAGGTGAACCTGCCTTCACCCTGAGTCAGCTGTGATAGGCTCCGCCCCCCATGGCCCTGGTGAGGATGAAGGTGTAGAGATGATGGATGGATGGATGGTAATGTGGGATGATCCACTCGTGCTGCCAAGAACAACAGAATCATTTCAGAACTATTACGTCAGCCTCTGGCAGTTGGTAAAACAATAAGTAACCACAGGCACTGATCAGGTCTACACTCCCTCTGCTCACTAACTGGACCAACCAGGGCCTCCTGGTCCAAGCACCACAACAAGTCCAGGTCGGTAGCTGGACTCTCCTCCTCTGTGGTTCCCCGGTGGTGGAACGAGTTACCAAACTGGTCCATCTGCTGACTCTCTCTGAGTCTGTAAGAACAGACTAAAGAGCAGCTCTTCACTCAACACCTCTGCACCTGACAGCCTGCAAACAACCAACCAACCCGCCAAACAAACAAACAAACAAACAAAGCATGTCCTACCACCTCCCTACAGCCTGCTGCTGGCACACTGGACTTGTTCTGTGTCCCTTATCCAGGTTGTTTTCTCGTGACTTCCAAATGACTCTGTGCCTGCATTGGGGTTACAGCTAACTATCCGTCCACTGTTCCCCCAAATGTTGCTTTTCTAACTTTCTGGATGTCATCCTTATCCATCCTGTGTCCTCTGTCTGCTCTCAGTTGGTCCATCTTCAGTGCAGACTGGATGAAGCTGCTGCTGAGGCGTGACCAGAGACAGAATAATCTGTCAAATGTGCACCGCAGCACAAAATATTTACTGACTTTCAGCAAGAAATCTCAGGAAATTACAAGTTTTCTTAAAACTACTATCCAAATCTATTTCTACAAATACCTGCTAAACGTAGGACTTTAGAGAAGAATTAGACGTCAGGCTGTGTAGCTTCTTATGAACAGAGTCATCAGGCATTCAATGAAACATGCTTCAGACGAGATTCTCACACTCTGTACCATGAGTCAGGTTTTCCTTTAAACAGGCCTGATAACAAAGTGCATTTGGTATTTAAAAAGATTATCTGTCTCTGATGAGGGTATTCAATCACCTCAAAATAAGCTCTTACGACTTCCCTGTGCTGTGGATACCAGAGAGACTGCAGCGCTGCATTCAGCTGCTCACCTGCACACCTCTGCACACCTGACCCTCCGCTGAGTGCGACGGCTCTTATAATTTATATCATTAAAGAGTCAGTGTGGTTTTGAATGAGGGTTTGTGGATGCTGGAACAGATCCTGGTTCTGGTTTCACTACAGCTCTCTGTGCTTCCCTTGTCCAGCCTGCCTGGCTGAGCAGCCAAGACAGAAACAGACGCTGTTCATCAGTCACGCTGCATCTGGCTTTTGTATGGCGTCTTCTAAAAGTGGAGCTGAACCAGTAGCAGAACGTCGCTGTTGTTTCAGCAACGAGAGTGGAACCAACAAGCTGAAGGCAGGCGTTTGCTGCAGCTCCAATCTGTAAACCGAGTCCTAAATAAAACCCAGTTCCTGTTTTAGACGGAACATTTAATGCAGCACCGTCAGTCCATTTCAGAAAGGTCCACACATGCTGACGCTGAAGGCCATGCATGCTGGAAACACTGTGACGTTTTCACTGGGGCAGTCTTTCAGGTCATAAAACCTGAGCGTAAGTCGTGTCCCTGACGTTTAGCATATGTCTACGTAGCACTGAACCGTCACCCAAACTGAAACGCCGATTTGAAGTAATTCCGTTAGCAGATTGCTAAGGCTGCGATTTGTCATGTAAAGCATACACTTTTTTGACACGTTGGGCCTCGAGCTTATGGCATATGGAGCAGGTCGGGCCGAACTAAACAGTCGACCAGCACCAAGCCCTAAAATGCAACACGGCTCAACAGCGCCCCCTACAATGTTTCACCGGAGTCCCATTGGGGCTGCGTTTGACATACAGCTATGAAATTTGGTGCTCATCTGTAGCAGGTCGTGGCGCAAAAAAAAGCCCATCAGCGCCAAGCCCTGAACCCAACAGGAAAAAAGGATGCTGCCATGTAACAGGACGTGCTGTGTAGCTGGCCTGTGTGTGCTCCACGCCACGCAAGCACGCCGCCTCAGCTCGCCACTAAACAGGAAGTGGTGTCTAACTGGGCTGCAGGTGCTCCAATCTAGCCGAAACTCAACACGCCGGATAAGAGTACCGTCCAGAGCGCGTTGCTGCCAAACCCTGACGTGCGCGAAGGCCGACAATCGTACGGCGAGGACCCGTCCAATGCCACTTTAATTGGAATTGTGTTTTATTTTTTGAATTAGGATGAATTCGTCTACAACAAGTGCTACTCCAGTGTGTTAATGAGTAGGAAAGTATCATCATATAGACACATGTAGCCCTTCATATTAATATTAAAAAGCACAAGATCAAAGACTGCTCTCAATCTGATCACAAAGTTCAATAATGAGCCAGTCCAGGCTGTTAAACTTCAACCAATCTGACTGCTACAGTAATTTAGGGACATTTCATTATTACTTAAACATGATTCAAGTTGTAAAAGGCTGATTGGAAACATTTTGGTAAGAAACAGAAAACTCTCCGGTGTTCAGCTCCGATGTTTTGTCGACCCGCCCATCCACCTCATTCCCATGCCTGGCCACTAGAGGGCTCTGTCTCACTAAGCTCTCAATAACGCAGCAGGTTTACCTTTTAGGGAGGCGAGTCTGTGGTTACACTCTTTCTGATTTATACCATGTACATTTTCAAACACTTCTCTTCATTCACGCTGGAGGACTCCACTGTGCCAGTCGCTGGTGTGAACACTCCCACAGCAGATCTAGATCCTCTCAGCGACTGGAGCTGACAGCCCTTCAGTCGGTGTTGAATATCCAACTGTTGCTGTGGCGTAACAGTAGAGGTGTTTGTGTCTTCAGCCACGACTCCTTCAGCTGGTTCAGATGCTGTCAGACTGGTTTCCATCAGCTCCAGTTGCTCTGACAGCCGACGGCCAGAGGCAGATAGATAATGCTGCATTATTGTTCTGGACTGATGCCACAGTCTGTGTCTCCTTCAGGTTTGTGAAGGGACTTTCTGAACCTGGAGTTTTAGGACAAGAGCGATTGTGTAACACACAAATTACTGTTAATGTTTTGTTTGTAGGGCCCGAGCGCTTCAGGACCCTGTTGGAATGCAGGAATGATCA
Source organism: Stegastes partitus (assembly GCF_000690725.1). Classification (NCBI taxonomy): domain Eukaryota; kingdom Metazoa; phylum Chordata; class Actinopteri; family Pomacentridae; genus Stegastes; species Stegastes partitus. The sequence continues at coordinate 17,386 of NW_007580080.1, read as the reverse complement.
TTCTCTGCACTGAACAAACCTACACGTGCTCAGACACTCCTGACAATTTGCACACACAACAGGACTGATGACAAATGTTATATTTTAAAGGAACTGGGCACGTCAATGGCAAAATGGCTCCACAGCGCCCCCTTGAACATTTCAACAGACTGCTGTCAGAAGCACGTTTGGATATTTGGGAGGCATGTAGAGCAGATAAATAACTTCACTGCTATGGAGTCGGTTTGGTTCACCACTGACCGCTGGAGTGGGCCTGCTGCCATGAATCATTCAGCTAGGTGTGACTAAGTTCAGGATCATCTGAATGCTCCTAATAAATCTCTTTTACGTCCACCTCTTTCAGAGTACCAAGTCCACAGATGGCCTCCCCGACCCGCCAGCCCCGCCCACCAAATCTTCAAGCCGCCACAGCCTGCCGCCGTGTCGCAGCTCTGGGACGACCATCACAGACGACCAGCCGCACGTTGGCAACTACCGTCTGCTGAAGACCATCGGCAAGGGCAACTTCGCCAAAGTCAAGCTGGCCAGACACACACTGACGGGCCGAGAGGTGACACCACACAGCAGAGTGCAGACTGTCCTCCTGAGCAGGGCAGCGGTACTCGTAGATAACACGCTAATGTACACGCTGGACCACAGAGGCTGGTGGCAAAGCTGAAGGAGGCTCAGAGAAGGAGATGTAGTGAAAGGGATAGGTGCTCAGGTGTGTTTAAGGGAAGAGGAAGTTAGTTATTGCAGTTTGTGAGTCATAACCCAGTCAAATGTGAACACATGAACTTGATATACTTATTTCTAGATGTACTGCAGATAAAAACGTCACAGATGTAGAAGTAGAGGCTGTTTTAAAGGTAACTAGTTTCCTATAGACGATGTTGGAAACATCTGGAGCAGCTTGGGATCATCAGTCTAAAATAAAATTAACAACTAGGTTAGAAAATATCTGGTTTTTCATTAGTAAGTTGAAGACATACATGTCGTCTTAAGGCGAGCAGCGTCCAGTTGTGTCGTGTGAGCTGATACCTGCAGGTGAGAGCTGAAGACTCCACAAACTGCAGCTTAAATTGCTTCACTTTCAAATTATGTGTCAGATTTGATGAAATTCAGCCGTTGCTGCTCAATGTTTGGAACTACAACAACAAGCTGCTGTAAATGAACAACTCCAGCCCCGTTCAGACGTTCACAGCTTTCCAGAAATCTCTGGGAATCGACATGAGAGCACCGATACTGGTTAAAAACCATCACTGGTCATAAAACAGCTTTCTCATTCAGTTTGATTAACGCTTTCACATCTCGTCCAACCTGGACCTAATTAACTGACCTCATCGTTTTCTCTGACATAAATAAATATGAAACTCCTTCATGTCCTCGCTGGGTGTCAGCGAGGTTAAATGTGTTTGTAACTGGGATGTGATCAGGTGGAGGCGGCGGCTTCAGGATGAATTATTGATGCTGCAGACGTCAGCAGCTCAGAGCGGTCGGTCAGGATCTCATACAGGAAGCATGTGTGACGTTTTCACTCCCTGCACTTATTTTAAGATCCTTTCACAAGAAGAGACGTCAGAGGCGTCCAATCAGCTGCTCGGTTTCTCTCTGGTGACATCAGAGAGGAGAAGAAGGCAGAAGGGAAAGGAAGAAAAGGAGGAAGCAAAAGGAGACGAAGAGAAAGAGAAATGAGAAGAAGAATGACCAACGACAACGAGGAGAAGGCTGACCGATGCCGAGCTTTCCACTGGCCTGGACCTGATGGTTGGACTGAGTCAGCTGAGGTCCTGAGCTTAGCTTCGTTCTGCTGCAGTCTGCACTCCATTTTAATGTCATTGATCATCTTTAAAGTGGTTTTTGGACCTAAGCCGGAAGGAAACTTGAGCTTTTATCCTGCTGACGCCTCCTGCTGACTCAGTTTTCTGTAAACTCGTTTCATTGGTCGGCAGTAACTTATTGGTAGAAAGTGTTGTGCACATGTATGTCACTGTTCTGCCAGTCTGATCAACTGGTGCACCCCCACTAAGTGCTTCAGGTGAAGATCAATGTAAAGAAGCAACACATATAAATGGTCTGCACTTAAAAAGTGCTTTTCTACCTCAGTGGTATTCAAGCACACACACATTCACACACCGATGGCGACAGAGCTGCCATGCAAGGCACTTTTCATCATTGGAAGCAACGTCGGCTTCAGCGTCTTGCCCGAGGACACTTCGCCTGTGGAGGGGCATCGAACCACCAACCTTATGATCAGAGGACATCCTGCTGTACCACCTGAGCCACAGCTGGCCTAAAGATTAAAAAAATAAGAAGAAGAAAGAAATATACAGTCATGGAATAAATGATCAGACCACCTTGTGTTCTTTCTTGTTCATGTTAATGCCTGGTACCACTAAAGGTCCATTACCTGAAGAATACAGTGAACAGGACACAACCTGCAGCTGATCCATCGTCCTTTCTGTCCTGTGTGACCTGCTTCAGCTTCATGTGTTCCCTGTAGGGTCCATAAGAGGCCGTTTCATGTCATCAGCAGCACTGCACATGGCTTGTTGAAGAAAGAAACCTGGTTTTTGTTCTTTCAGAAATGTTGAAATAATGACAGCAGGTGTTTCATGTCAGTCTTTCAGTCCAGACAGGTTTGCAGCTGCAGAAGCTGACCTGACTCTAACTCCAGTGTTTTGTCTCGTCCTGCAGGTCGCCATTAAGATCATAGACAAAACTCAGCTGAACCCCACCAGCCTGCAGAAGGTATGCTCTCACCTCGTTCCAGTGTTTGGTCACCTGTTGAATTAACTTAGAGATTTGTGCGACTCGTTGGTGGGAGGATCTAGTTGTTAGGTGTGTTTCCATCCACCTGTTGTATGTGCATTTTTATTTGTGGATGACGTGGAAGTGCTGAATGGCAAACCAATCATTTAATATCTTTAACACATGACATCACAACACGTCTTCACTGATCAGATGTCTAAGACAGACATTAGTTTGTGTTCAATACGATGTGTTTAGCTTAGTACTGGTTCACATCCCCACCTGGGCCCGGGATCTTCCTGCGTGGAGTCTCCATGTTCTCCCCGTGCAGCGTGGGTTCTCTCCGGGTTCTCCGGCTTCCTCCCACAGTCCAGAAACATGCTGAGGTTAATTGGTGATTGTAAATTGTCCGTAGGTGTGAATGTGAGTGTGCTTGGTTGTCTGTCTCTAAGTGTAGCCCTGTGATAGACTGGTTACCTGTCCAGGTGAACCTGCCTTCACCCTGAGTCAGCTGGGATAGGCTCCGCCCCCCATGCCCCTGTGACCTGAGATATTACAAATGCTGGAAGCAGAGGGATACTGTTAGCTTGGCTCAGTCCAAAGACAAAACAACTTAAACTGTGTCTGATCGAAGCAACACATTGACTCAGATTGTCTCCTCAGCTCTTCAGAGAAGTCAGCGTGATGAAGATCCTCAGACACCCAAACATCGGTGAGTCACCTCCTCCTGCTCTGCTCTCCCTTATCCTCTTCAGCATGTCATCAGAACCTGTCCCAGGAACACTGCCTTCAGCATGCTTCTGCACTAGGAGTAGCAGTAGAGTAAGTACTGAGCAACAGTAGAGCTCAATGTTTGACACTAGTTTTCAGTATTGGGGAGCAATCCTGTCAGAATCAGCAGAGTTTAGCAGTTGTTCGCAGTGTTTTGTGTTTGGCAGCTGCACGGCTCAGCTTCAGGCAGAACCAGAGTTCTGTATTTGGCAGCAGAAGTGTGCAGTGTTTGACAGTTGTGCTCCCAGAACTCATGTGATTGGTGCTGCGCATGAGACGTAACAGCTTCATATTTAGCAGCAGTAGAGCTCAGCAGCACTTTGCTTCATTAGTACACAGGCACTGACAGGAGGGCTCAATGTCTGGCAGCAGAACTGTTTTCTAGTATTTGACAGTAAAGTTCAGTATTTGGCAGCTCTATGTTATCAGAAAGGCAGCAACGAAATACACAGTCACGGAAAAAATCATCAGACCACCTTGTCTTCTTCAGTTTCTTGTTCATGTTAATGCCTGGTACCACTAAAGGTCCAAATTGTAGAAAAAGAACTGTGTAGAAAACAAAGCAGAACACAGAGTGCCCTTCTCTTCTGGCCGCTTCGCCTCTCCGTTCTCTGTTGGGTAAACCAATGAGAGCAAACGAAAGGAAAAGCTCAAGGAATTTTGTGTTTTGTTAATACAGTGAACAGGACACAACCTGCAGCTGATCCTTCGTCCTTTCTGTCCTGTGTGACCTGCTTCAGCTTCATGTTCCCTGTAGGGTCCATAAGAGGCCGTTTCATGTCATCAGCAGCACATGCAAAGACCTGGAGTGGTTTCCTGCTGACATTCAGGCCGTAGCACAGCTCAGAAGCTGTCAGCTCTCACATAACGCCTAAAACACAAGAACTATGTGAAGCCACAAAGGCAGCCATCTTGGCTCTGCTGGAAACTGGCATGAGTGAGAGACGGGTAGAGAAGAACCTGAAGATCTCCAAGACAGACGTTCATCACACCAAGAAACAACCAGCCCACCATGGTGCTGGTTGTCTTCAGGGATGAACCCAATGTTCAGCTGATGCCCACTCCAGCCCACTTCCTGGTGAGGAGGAACCTGGAGAAGCCTCCAGACCAGACTGTCCTGCCCCTACAGTAGAACATGGGGGTGGATCAGGGACCATCTGGGCTGGTTCCACTTTGGGTGGAACAGGGCCAGTGGACCAGGTCATGGACAGGCTGCTCTGGAAAACAGTCTTCTGCCATCAGCTGGAAAACTCTTTCCTGCCTCCAGTGACTGGGTTTCCAACCAGACGATGCCCCTTGGCACACGGCGAGGTCAGCTAAAGCCTGGATGGAGAACCAGAACACTGGAACCATGCCTTGGCCCGCTCAGTCACCAGATCTACATCCAGCTGAAAACCTGTGGAAACCATCAAAGGCTAAATGGAGAAGCACTCTGGGGTCAATTTGTCTCCATTCAGTGTTTAACATCTCTAAATGAGTGCTTGACATAATTTTTCAGTTTTATTAGAAGGGCTATTTACACATAATCTTGGGTAACCATTTTAATTATGCTAACTTTCTGGAGGCTGAAGTTGCTGGCGTCAAAGGATAAAACACGTGAGTAAATTTGAAGGTCACAGGAGGGTTAGCAGTAGGCCTCAGGGTGACAGAGGAGCAGCTGTAATGTCTCCACTGTGTCATTTCAGTGAAGCTGTTTGAGGTGATTGAAACAGAGAAAACACTGTACCTCGTGATGGAGTACGCCAGTGGAGGTGAGAGAGAGGAGCTTCATAATGACGTCATCCACAGGTGTAGACTTCTAGCCAGAGGTGTGTGAAATGTGCTTCTCTGACTGTCTTAGGTGAAGTCTTTGACTACCTGGTGGCTCATGGACGAATGAAGGAGAAGGAGGCCCGAGCCAAGTTCCGCCAGGTAAGATCAGCGTCTAGTCCTCAGCATCCCATCGTCCACTGGGTTGTTTAAGGGTGCATCCAATGAAGTCTGCCAATGACATTTGTATAGTATGAAGTGCTTTATTACAGTTCTTGAATCAGTGTGACAGTCTCTGATGCTGAGTTGATACTCTCCTCTGCTTTTCCTTCTTTTCTGAAATAGAACAACAGTTTTTTTTACATTGGCCCTATATGGAGAATTTTACTGCTCCTCTATTCTGGTGGATTAAACGTAGCAACTGGACCTGCTAGAGGTCCTTGAAGACGTTTCACCTCTCATCCAAGAGGCTTCATCAGCTCTGACTGACTAGTTGGGAGTTCCAGACACTGACATCCTTAGTTACCCTAATGAACCCCACTGTGGCAGGGGGAGCACTAACGAGTCACATAACGAGGGGGAGGAGCAACAAACCCCCAATTGAAACTGAAACTCAGATGTTAACGGCTCCTTAATGATATCAGTATCTGGAACTCCTTCAGACATGTTGGAGTCTGACCAACTGATTGGTTTCATCTGCTTCATACATAAATATAAACGGGTGTCGTCTGCGTAACAGTGGACATTTATGCAGTGCTTCCTAATAATACTGCCTAAGGGGAGCATGTACAAGGTAAATAATATAGGTCCTAATACAGAACCCTGTGGAACTCCGAAACTAACTCTGCTGAGGGTGGAAGAATCATTGTTACCATGAACAAACTGGAATGTGACCTAGAGTCCTCCTTGAACAAAATCTTTCCTCTGGTGCCACCCTGAGGACGGACTTGGAATTGCACTTTACTGTGTTCACCCGGCTGGTGTCTCCAAACAGCATTGCATTAGAGCTGTAGATTCTGCTCAGGCGGCTGCGCTGCTGCAGAATTCCTGCATTAGATGACAGCAGCTTTGTAACAGTCCTTGTTCCTTTCCTCAGATTGTGTCAGCAGTGGAGTACTGCCACCAGAAGAGGATCGTTCACAGAGACCTGAAGGTACGAAAGAGACATCACGCTGTCTGTCGACTGAAATAAATGCACCTCTTTCTCTTTGTGTCTTGCCTCAGCAAGTCCTGTCTCATCATTACACGTCTTTAGGAAGAATATTCAGTCAATCTGCTCATTCATCTCTTTAGCTTTCATCCTCCTTAATGTCTATAAAGGCACTGTAGACCTAATAAATCTGAATTTGCTTTCTGGATTTATTACCTACCTCCGTTTTTTTCTCTAAATGTTCCAGATTTTTAACATTGTAAGAAAAGAAGAAACATGTATTCATAGCAGTGACACGAGGATTTGCTGTTGAAGTATCTGATACTTCTCTTGTTACTCTTGGTTTGTATTCTGCTGTTTGATATTTTGGAGGCTGTTTCTTACTTCGTCTCTTTAGTGCCTGCCTTGTGTTGCAGTGGTGTGATCTGTCAACGTGCACAGGACGGATTTTGTTGTTGTGAAGCATTGATTGGACGTGTTAGGTTTTGTTCCTGATGTTATTGCCGTGGCCTGGTTTGGTTTGTCCTGGACCCTCTAACGAGTCATCCAGGGGACTTGTGACGAGAACTTAATGACATTGTTACAAGATTAAAGTTACACTAATTGATTTGTATAGATGTTGGTAATAACAGCAACTTAATTTTGTTTAGAATTTAAACAAAAAAATCTAGATTTTGGGGGGATTTTAAGCAAATTTAAAATTGTAGTAAATTGATTAGTTGATGTGTTTTCTCCAGCTGAGTGAAGGATCTTAAGTCCTTCAAAACTTAAAGTAGTAACTTATAATACCATCGATAGGAAAGGACAGACTTCACTGTAGTTTGGTGGTTAAACAAAACTGTGAAAAAGACTGATGCATTTATCTGTTGTAGGGTTCTGTGTTCAGCCTAAACATACGTTTGCTGTCCGACAGCGACTACACCAACCACAACTCTGTAATGATGAATTATATTCTTCTGCTATTTCCAACCATTTGATGGACAAAGCTGTGTTTTATGCTTGGATTAATGAGAACCACACAACACAACCTTATTATTATTGTTTTTTACTTCTTGGCCATGGCTCCTATTGATGGCAGCCAAAAGGACAAACTCACAGGAGCCTGCCTCCGTTTGTCAGTACACGGTACACAGCAACAAGGAACCGGAGCTAATTTGGCAAATGTGGTTTTCCAAATTCTAAACAAGATTCGGCTCAAACACAGGACAGCCCACGGTGTGACTCACTCCACTTGTAAAGCGAATATCTGTGAACTCGTGAAGACGTCTAACGCAGCGTCCTGCTTTGTTTAGGAGGAAAAGCATGTTTGTATTAAAGCTGATTTTAAATTCCTGAATGCAGGTGGAGTCGTTGCTGCTGTCCTCCAAAGCACAGCAGTGTGTGTGTGTGTGTGTGTGTGTGTGTGTGTGTGTGTGTGTGTGTGTGTGTGTGTTAACCACTTTAATGTGTGTGTGAGGGTTAGGGTTAGGGCTAACCCTCACAGAATGTGCGTCAGGGCTTCCTACAAACCAAAGTTCAGTGAAAGAAAAGAAGGTGACAAAATCGATGCAGGAAATATTTGATCTAGATTTTGTGCTGTACAAAGCAGAACAACTCAAATGTTGGTGGTTTGTTGTGTCTCAGGCTGAGAACCTCCTGCTGGATGCCGACATGAACATTAAAATAGCAGACTTTGGCTTCAGTAATGAATTCACAATGGGCAGTAAGCTGGACACTTTCTGCGGCTCTCCTCCTTATGCGGCTCCTGAACTCTTCCAGGTGAATGTAGCTCCGCCCATCACACCTGCACAACATCACCTGCTGTCCTTCAGACACATCTGAAGTAGTTTCAGATCATGGTGTTTGACTAGAGGCCAATGTGCTGCCATTATTTCACCTTTTCATGTATTTTTATGCACAGTTTCCATAAATTCTGGACTTAACGAACACATTTAATATCTTTAGAAAGAAGGGCGACAGGAGGGAATAAATAATGTCGTGAAAGAAATATGAGAAGAAAATAGTGAGTGTGTGAAGAAGATGAGACGAAAACGGAGAAAATAGAAAAGGATAGAGACAAATGAAGACATAGTGACCCAGTCAGGATCGAGTCCTTTAGTCTGAGAATTAACACGTAGATCTGAGAAGAACAGCAGAAGGTGAATTACTGTCTCTGATATCGGCTTTCTGTTTTTGCATGTAAGACGTCTTAATGAGGTCTCAGGCTAATTAGTTCTGTCACCCTGCAGGGGAAGAAGTACGACGGGCCAGAGGTGGACGTCTGGAGTCTGGGAGTGATTCTGTACACGCTGGTCAGCGGCTCGCTGCCCTTCGATGGACAGAACCTCAAGGTTGGACCATAGTGGACTGAATTACAGGAACACCTCTCACTCATGTTTTGTACAATTAAACAGCACCAAACAGTTTCAGGAGACGT
>NW_007580080.1:2793-7684 GCF_000690725.1 Stegastes partitus | reverse complement strand
TTCTACATGTCGACGGACTGTGAGAACCTGCTGAAGAAGCTGCTGGTCCTCAACCCGGGGAAACGAGGCAGCCTGCAGGTAGAACCAGGGCCACAGAGAGCAGAACCAGCAACCTGAAGTTTCCACACACACAGCTGGTCTCACCCAAAAAAAACACCAAATGTAGATGTTGACCAGGAGCTGTGCCGAACTCAACCTCCTCTGAAGCTGCTTCACATTAAACAGTAGCTCCAGCAGACAACAGAACCAGAACACATGTTGGTGAAGCAGCTTTAACAGGGAAAAGACACGTCGCTGTTTCTGCTGCCATCGCTCCTGATAGCTGCTGCCTTCATTTCCTGTCAGTACGTAAATGAAACACTTCCACTAGTTCCTGTTTGTCTGTTTTGCAGCAAATCATGAAGGACCGATGGATGAACGTGAGCTACGAACAGGAGGAGCTGAAACCGTACACCGAACCAGAACAGGACCTCAACGACCTCCAGCGCATCGGTCAGACACACACAGACCACACGTCCATGATTCATCTGGCAAAGCTGGAAAACTTGTTACAGTTTTTTGAATATTGAGTTTAAAAAAATAATAATAATGGGATCTATATATGTTTTGTATTTGGTTCATGTCGTATCGATGGAGACGTGTAAAAACAAACACGAGTGGAAGCTGATGTTTGGATCATCAGCTGAAAACACAGTTACTCTGGTTCTACAGCTGCTGCCTGATAAACGCTGCAGTTTGGCACATTTTTAGAGGCAACTTGCCTTTTAAACCCGAGGTTTCCAAGTTTTGGGGTTCACAGAGTTATTTCATAGGTCACATGGCTGCACATACTTCATACATGACTAGAAACAGCTCCAGTAGTTCATGGCAGTGTAGCTGCACACTCCAGACCAGCTCTGCTCGGTGCGGTGAGGCCACTGCTGGCTGTTTTATACGGCACTGTAATAAATGCATACAAGCTTTGTCATGCATGTTTGGGCTCCGTGGATCTGATCGACTGCGTCCTGCCGGTGCAGCTCCATTGGAAACACAGTGGTGACTCCTGCTGTAGACCATATGGCATGTCTCTGCACCACCCAAAGCTGAACGTACTGTGTTCTTTTTTAACTGATCAGAGCTGATGGGCACGATGGGCTTTCCTCAGGAGGAAGTAAGGAAAGCTCTGGACGGTCAGAAATACAACGAGGTGACTGCAACCTATCTGCTGCTGGGGAGGAAACCTGCTGAGGTTGGTTTTCTCTTGTTCTGCATCGTCTCCTGAATCAGACATTTCCTCTGTGGATGTCCATTACAGACACACCATCACAGCCACTCACAGCTGAAGTAAATGACACTGAGTGTCTGGTTACAGTGTTCTGCTGGGAACTCTTCGGTTCTGACAGTCACGTCACTTTAACAAGTACCACACACCTAAACATTGCCCCAGACACCCCACAATAGCAATGAAACTCAACAGCAGCCTTCCCCAACAGTCCAATGTGCCCCGCACCACGTAGACCATGGCTGAGACCGGAGGTGCTGCCTGCCCTCCGGTCCACCCAGATCCCAGTCTGACCACACATCCACCTGATGCACAGAAACTAATCTGATATGTGCAGGCCTCACCAGTAACCCACAGGTCCTGTGTCCATGACCCAGTGAGCTGTTTTAGGGCCACGAAGGGAACCTGCACAAGATGAGGCTGGTGGTTTTAATGTTGTGGCAGATTGGTGTAATTAGCTTTAAAACCATGACTGAAAGAAAAATCTGACTCTGAGGCTCCAGAACTGTCTGATTTCCCAAAATGTCACCTTCTGCACAGTCTGTAGATGAACCATCCTTTGTCGTCTCTCTGTCCATCAGTTTGAAGTCTCCACTGAGTTCTTCTCCAGCAGTAACCTGGTTCCACGCTCACGGCCTGTGAGTGACATCAACGGGTCCAGTCAGTCCCCGGCCCACTCTCGCGGTGCCACGGCCACTCAGAAGCAGCGAAGGTTCAGTGACCACGGTGAGTTCATGTCTTTGGTCCACTGTTCCTGGACTCTGCTATTCCTTAGATCTTTACCAGGCCGTGCAGGTTCCTCCTGGGCCTTCAGTGGCGTCCTGCCTGAACCAAACCACCTCTGAACACCGTCATTAGGACGCCACGGCTACAGAAACCATCAGTATGATGCAGAGAGGCAGCGTGACCGCAGACAGGGATCTCATGTAGAGAGAATGAATGGCATCAGAAATGCAAGAAACCAGTTAAACCATTCAACACGTCTCCATTAGAACCACATCCTCACATCAGGTTCTCACCACTGGTTCCCTTCCAGTTGTGGTTCTGACATCAGGTTTAATTCGCTGTTGGGCTGAGCACGTCCGCTCACTTAACTTAAAAACAAAAAAAAATGTAATCCTGTTATGGTAAAGTTTTATCTGGTGCAGGTCGCTACAGACAGGAACCGCTAGCTTTGGCTGAGCTCTCTGACCATCCAATCAGAGGACGTGGAAGTGCTGATGTCATCGGAGGCCAGCTAGCTGGTCCTGGGACCACCAACTCAAATCTGATTGGCTAAAGCAACAGTTTCATTACGATGCATTTTAAGCTACAGACGGCTGCACTTCTGACCCTGAAGGCCTCGGGGCAGATTTCTGTGACCCCGGCAACACATGACAGCTGAAATCTGATTGGATAACAGCTCTGATATAAACACGCTGCTGGAAGCCCCACAGAGACACTATGAATGAAGAGAACAGACTGTTGAGAATAAAATTTTACCACAACAAGTCAGTGATTCTGATGAGTTTGGGCCGGGCTGGTCCTGATGGCCCACCACTGCCCAAAGGTCTGGATCAGCGTTGAGGCTCGGTGTGTTTTGTGTCTCAGTGGCGCCGAGCATCCCTGCGCCCGTCTCCTACACCAAGCGCTGCCATGCCAACAGCGTAGAGGGCGACAGGAAGGAGGAGCCGGCCTCACCCATGGGAGCTCCGGACCGCAGGAAGTCAGCCACAGCCTCAGGGGTGAGAGGATTCAGGTTTTACTCGTTAAAGACCAAACTGCATATTGGACCTTTAGTGCCGTGTGTTCAATAAGACGGCCACCACACTATTTGCAGTGCATCTAAACTGAACCAGCTCTGAACTCCAGAGGACAGGCACACACGAGTGATTCTGCTGGATTCTGTTTATTCACACTGAACTGATATTAGCGCTAAGCTAGCTGGCAACTCGTACACAGGCCAAATGTGGTTGTGTTCAGCTCTAACTCAGAAACTGCACACCGCTTCTGCGTCATGAGGGGAATTATGAAGCAGGCGCCCAGGCCCAGGCCCAGGGCCCAGGCCCAGAGCCCAGGCCCAGAGCCCAGGCCCAGAGCCCAGGCCCAGAGCCCAGGCCCAGGCCCCAGGCCCAGAGCCCAGAGCCCAGGCCCAGGACTCATCCATTACTGGCACAAGTTGAATAATGTCAAACATGCGTGTCAGACTGATGATGCTGCCGTCCCATCCTGTGCTCCAGCATCACTCTGGTCCTCCAGCACCACCCTCAGGACACGTGTTTCTTACTTTTAGCTCAACTATTTGAAAGCTGTTTCATGACAGTTCTCATCACTCCCCAATCTTCACATGCCGCTGACATGTCTCCATTTTGACACCATAGTTTACTCCAGTGTCCTTCATGGAGATACACAGAACTTTATTAGAACTCCAGTGTGATGCTGCAGCTCGTCCCTCTGACCTGAACCCATATCACAGGGTCAATGACAACATAGCAAACAGCTGAGTCAGCGTAAGGCGCTTATACCAAGTCAGTGTTTAGATGAGAATAGGACATCTTTAGTCCACAACATTATGGAGGCAGTCTGTAAGATTTAATTAAACTCCATTTGATGTGTTTGAGGTCAGTTGTTTAAACTGACGTACCTATGTGTCCACAATAAGCCCTGGCTGAGCCCAACAGTTGTGTCCTCAGCGTTTGTCCAGATGGTGGCAGCACTGAGCCCTGTAGCGAGCAGCTCCAGGGCTTTGTGCTGTCAGTGTTGCTTCATGTTGGCTCAGTGGGTTAAACTGTGTTCCAGAGCATGACTCGGAGGAACACGTATGTTTATGAGCGGAGCAGCACTGAACGCTATTCGCCTGCTGTTCCCAATGGGAAGGACTGCAGGTGAGATGCATTCTGGGAGTTTACATTGATCACTTGCTGTTTTCTTCCAAACCAATAGTTAATCAGTCTGTGTTTCAGTCTACCTGAGGTACCTGCGGCCTCCCCCTCCCCATCGCCGCGGGCAACCGTCTCCTCCACACGTCCCCGTCATGTCAAGTCCATGTCAGCATCAGGACACCCCATGAAGTCCTGCCTGCCCCCCATCGACGACAACGCTGAGTATCAGAGGTGACCGTTTATCATGTCCAACGTTGGAGTCGACCTGTTGTTTTATGCTGTGTCATCAGCGTCCTCTCGTCCCTCCCACAGCTCCCCCCAGAAGCCTCCGTCATCACCTTCTGCCTTCAGCGTCGCTAGCAGCGGCAGCACCACCACACCGGACCGGACCCGCTTCCCCCGCGGCTCCTCCAGCCGCTCCACCTTCCACGGCGCTCAGCTCCGAGACCGACGTCCCGCCACATACAACGGCCCGCCGGCCTCGCCCAGCCTGTCGCAGCACACGGCTTCATCGCTGGCCACGCCTCAGCGGGGAACCTCCACCTCCCTCATCGGCAAGATCACCTCCAAACTTGTACGCAGGTCAGTAACAGCTCAAGCTTATAGTTTCGCTTGTTTTCAACCACCAAGTCTTGTGTCTTTGGACTTCAGCATCAGTGACTTAAAGTTCAAACAGTTTCTGACGTCATGTTGCTCTGTGCACCAATCAGCACTCAGCAACACTTTATTCAGAATCTAGTGACAGTAGGTGGGTCGCTTAATCGCTGTC
>NW_007580080.1:0-2252 GCF_000690725.1 Stegastes partitus | reverse complement strand
ACACAAGTTTACCCAAATCACAAAAATACATTTTCTTTCTGAAGCTCTACAGAAATCTACTGGATGCATGCAGGTACGTTCAGTTCTGTTTGTGAGGGTTTGGAGAAATCTGCCGAGATTTTTCGTTCACGTCAGCATGTCGACACTCTCCCTGTTACTCTGGTTAAGTTTTATAGGGACAGTTTCCTCAGTGGATATCTCAAACCTGGATAATTCAAACGCAAACTGTCTGAACGGGTGGACAGCAGGTGAATACCGACATGGCGTGGTGTGATGCGTGTGAATGTTTGATGTGGTTTCTGCTCTGTACGTACTCTCAGGGAGTTTGCTCTCCTTCCCCACAGAAGTCTCTCCGGTGAGCCCAAAGAGGAGGGCCGGGAGTCCAAGCCTCGTTCCCTGCGTTTCACCTGGAGCATGAAGACCACGTCCTCCATGGAGCCAGGGGACATGATGAAGGAGATCCGCAGAGTTCTGGACGCCAACAACTGTGACTACGAGCAGCGCGAGCGCTATTTGCTGTTCTGCGTGCACGGCGATGCCCGCCAGGACAGTCTGGTCCAATGGGAGATGGAGGTGTGCAAACTGCCCCGTCTCTCGCTCAACGGCGTGCGCTTTAAACGTATCTCTGGGACGTCCATAGCCTTCAAGAACATCGCCTCCAAAGTGGCCAACGAACTCAGGCTCTGAACAGCTCCCACTTATTATCAAATGTCCTTAAACACTGCGAGCAGAGTCCCTTTGCTCCTCCCATCAAGTGACGGCAGCCATCTTGTGTTCAGCACTACTCCAGGCTAACTGCTGTATGACTCAGAGAAACTACACCTTATCATACTCAACACTATTTAATGTCGTCACTAAATGTTGATGCAAGTGAAACCAAATATTAAAACAGTGCAGATGTTCTGCAGGTTGTGCTTCAGCCCTCAGTGTTGCTTCTTGACAGCCACGGAGAACAAACACCACCGACGTAGCTCAGGTCCTTCACTGGCATTAAAGTCCATCTGCTGGCATATAAGGGAGCAAGACTTTAAGCGGGTTAGTCACTGATTACATGCACTTAAGAAATCAAATGTGTTTCTAACACCTTGGAAACAGAGTCTGAAACGTCATGTAGCACACATCCTCGGGTCAGGGAGGCGAGAACCCAAACCCTAGAAGATAGAGAGAGATGTCTACATTGGATGGAAAGGTAGCAAACTGCATGTAAACCTGGATCACATTATTACGATGCATGTCAGCGCGTTAGCCAGCCTGTCCTGACTGTCATCTGATTTCTAGAGTCCAGGTAAACAGTCAGTGTTCCCGCCGCTCTGCCTGTGCAGCTGCCCGCATGTGCAGGAAAGAACATTATTAGATCTTATAACTGGCTGAGTGAGCGGTTCTTACAAATACAGTCTTCATCCATTTCACCGTGTGCTTGTTGTCTTTGTCAGCTGCTGCCAGACAGTCAGCAGGTAGACAGACTGTTAATCACAGCTCGTTAATATCAGCCAACACAAGCTGGGCCCACGCAGCACCATCCACAATACAACCAATAGTTTTTTCCAGCTTTGCGACCATGACGAACCCTCAGCGTTACAGGAAGGACAGTCACATGAAACACGTCACACTACAGCTCGAGGAACAGATGGTTCTGACCCAAAACAGGCACTTTCTCCGGCAGGTGTTGCCAGCACTATTCATTAGTTTATTTAAATCGGCACCAGAGCTCTGCGCGATGAGTCACATCTAAACGCCATCCCAAGTGAAGAAAATGAAATGCTTTTTACAAATATTTTTTAAAGTACTTTTGTTGTTTTCTATTCATTCTGTGTGAATCCAGGTGTTCCAGTCATCTGGTGAACGTTCCTGTGTGGTTTCACTGCTGCTGTGTACATCACAGAAAAACTACATATCAGTTTCTTTTTTTTTCCCGGATATCATGCAGCCTGATTGGAACCCGGACACCAACTGGTGAGCTAACACGTGTTTGTGTAAGAAGAGAGAAGTTCCAGGATGAGCTGGTGTTCAGTCGGATCTGATCTCACTGCAATTAGGTTTTTTTTCCAAAATTTGATTTGTGGATAAACTGCTTAAGAAAATCCATCCATCCATCCATCATCTCTACTCCTTAATCCTCACTCGGGTCATGGGGGGCGGAGCCTATCCCAGCTGACTCAGGGTGAGGGCAGGTTCACCTGGACAGGTAACCAGTCTATCACAGGGCTACACTTAGAGACAGACAACCAAGCACACTCACATTCACACCTACG
>NW_007580079.1:57970-58938 GCF_000690725.1 Stegastes partitus | reverse complement strand
TAATTTGTTTTTTTTCAAAATTTGAAGTTTTTAAAATAAAAAAAAGAAAACTTCAACTGAACTGAATGCATTTAATTGCTTAAGGAAAAAAGAAAAAAAAATTGAAGTTCATAAAATAAAATAGAGAAAGACCTTAATTGAACTGAATGCATGTAATTACTGAATACATCCAATGACCTCGAAGAGCGCAGACCTCTGCCAAGCAGCTCATGATGGAAAGCTCGGCTCTTTTCAAAGAGTCAGTTCTTGTGCCACGGCTCCCTCTTTTGGAGTTGAAGAGTCGGCTCCAAAGAAGAGCCGACTCTTTCAACTCCCAAACGGTTCTTTATTTCTCATCATCTGGTGCCTCACATTTTAGCCTAATTTGGCAAATCTGAATGCTTTGGGTGTTGATAAACCCTTTTGAATTTAGTGTTTTTATGAGAAACATTATAATGAACTAATTGTGTGTATTTTTATGTTACAAAAGCAGACATTCTTACTGTTGTTTAATATTTTCATCAAACTTTTAATCTTAACATGAAAACACATGAACAAAACTCAACCCACAGAACACAACCAGAACACAACCAGAACAGCTCAGTTCAAACACCAAACAGTGTGTCCTTAGTGCAGGTGTGCATGAGTGCAACAGACACCAATGTGCACAGCTGTCTTCACTGATGCCAATTACACCTGCTCTCTGCCTCACTGAAACTCCTTACTGGGATGCTCTAAATTAAAAAAAAAGGACCATTCATAACATGGTGAAGGTCATTTAAACTTTTATCTGTTAACCTGTCAAAATGTTTGATAATAAGAAACATGTTTTAGAGCAGCGGTGTCGATGAAGGGGAGCAACCTGAGATGAGATTGTGTAAGTCTTGAATTGAATTCAAGCATTGTTGCCTTTTAATGAGACCGTCAACGTTCAGATTTGTGCGTATAAAGCGTCTGTTAGTGACAACTTCATGTCTGAACCACTTTGC
>NW_007580079.1:44961-57785 GCF_000690725.1 Stegastes partitus | reverse complement strand
GGCTCTTTAAAAGTGGTCAATAAAATATAAGTCTACTGAAAGATAAGGCTAACAAAATTGGATATTAACTCAACTGACAGACCTGCCGGACTGAGACACTGGGGCAACATATCTACTGGCTTATCAGACCAAATGTAACGCATGGGGGGGAAACTATATAGTCGTGTTGTCGCGATACTAAAATTGTAAACTTGATTTTGATACTGGGGGGGGAAAAAAAACACCGATTTTGATACCAGAATTGTTTTGGAACACAATTTCACACGTAAACTTTTCAAATAAAAACAGTATCAGCAGAAGAGAACTTTTTGTTTTTAAGTGCACACCAGATGTCGTCATGGTTACTGATGGAATAAAGCAGGTCGTGTAGGCTGGAAGGATTCTGCTTGTGGATGGTTTCAGCCTCAGTTTGGCACTAGAAGAAAAATAAATGTGTAAAAATAAAAGACAAATCATGATGTCACATTACACTAAAACCACTGATTGCACCAGCAATGTAAACTTATCCACCTTTTATCCTGGTTTCACATGAACTCACGTAGAAAATGTTCACTGTGTTGGTGGTGAAAGTCAACGTTTACATTTAATGTGGGATGAAATCATTTATCAGACCATATAGTGTAATTTTCTACAGGTTTTACGTGTACGATGGAGGAAAACACGCTAAAAGAGCCGCTATGGACTAATTTGTTGGTGCAACCGGACGTATGTTTAGTAGTACACTATTTATATTCTTTACAAACCTGTTTCATGTGGTCGTAGAGGCTGGGCTGTCTGTCTTCCAGATGTCGTGCTACTTGCTCTGCTTGATACGGGCCGGCCACAGTGTGTCTCCTCTCTGACTCGTTGGTATCCAGATAGAAATTCTGATGTCTGAATATTCGCTGCCGCTGATGATAGAAACAGAACCGCGACCGCTATCCTTAACTGAACTGTGTTGGCGTCAACTGAAGGAGGCCGCGAGAGACGGAAAAGTATCGATACCACGGGAACTGAATATTGCTGCTCAATACCAGCTTTAGAATCGATTTAGTGTCGATATTTTTGACAGCAAAGACACATGAATTAAGCATTGGTGATGCCAAGCGGACAGGTATAGACTCAAACTAATCTTATTGTGAATAAGGCAGCTACTAATTAGAGCAAAGGATACCACTGATTGACATTAAGACATTAAGTTCCCCAAACGTTTCCAACAAGGAAACATCCATGGTTTCAATTCCTACCACTTCAACCACATCTAAAAGTAAGAGCAACCCAGCATTGCGGGTTTCAACAAAACCCCAACTCGTATAAGGACAAAAATCAAAAACGTGAGGCCTGCTTTTGCATTTCTGAAATCTCAGAGTTCGTTTTGCAGGTTGGCTAGCTATGCCGGGGCAGACAGGATCCAACCGCCAATGACATTGTGTACTTTCCTTCACTTCAGACAATTGTACACACTGTCACAGTTTGACAGTTAAATCACTTGATACACAGCGGCCCGCCACAGGTTAAGCCCTGAGCTTCATCACAGCTGTCGGGATATTATCTAACTGTTCTTAAATGACTGATTCATTTACTAGCGTCAGCTAAAGTGCGCATCTGTGAACTAAAAGATATTAAACATGGTCGAACTGTCACTGTTGAAGCATAGCTGGTTTCAATCCAAAACATTTGGGATGGGAAATACACAACAGAGTAAGAGCCTGGAATGTTCACTAGCAACCGATTGTCAGCTACAAATCTATGGGGGATGAGCGAATTGTTTTGTTTGTGGACAGGGCTTTAGAAATGAGCGAGGGACCTGTTTTCAGACTCAGAGCCAGTCCATATGCTGACGTTGGCTTAGCAAGATCCCGGCGTTCCCTGCTGGGAATTTGTCTATAACTCCTTAGATTGCGAGGCTCAAGCCACTGAAGCACATAAACTCCCTTAATTTCAAGCTCTTTACCTGTGACTCCCTGTGTTTAGTCTCTCACATCCAGAGATTTTTCCCCCCAGCAAGCAACATCTTTCAAAGCCTGTTGCTAACCAGATTTGAGAATCAAGATATTGAGGTCTTTGTGGTGAATGTTCTTGCCAAGACAAACAAAAAAAAAAACCCCTCTTAAGATGTGGGAACATACAGCAGTTGGACTGTGTTGACCACTTGAGGTCGTCTCATCTTTTAAGACGAGTGTTCACAGCTGTTTTCTGCACATCTGACTGTGGCCCAGTTTATTCCTGAAAGCTCCTTTGGTTGTACAGCATCATTCTCACTGATGAAAGAAGCATCCTTGATAACGGAACGGTTGGTACAAAATGATCCAGTCCATCTTATGTTCTTTTGTTTTCACACTGTACTGTTACATTTCACCCCATTAGGGCCAACAGACACATGCATGAATGCTCGACAGGACGACAAATGTGTGTATTTGTGCGTGTGTGTGAGCGCCGCCCGTGGGAGCCAGTGTGTGTGTTTGTTTGCACAACATGTGCATATGGATTTAGGTGTCTTTGTGTGTATCGGAGTGGTGAATGCAGCAGACAGGCAGCTTCAGGTCAGCTGAGCTTTGTGTGGGGGATTAGTTGCCTGTTGGCAAAGTCAGAGCCTCAGAATCACTTTCCCCTCAGGCTCTTTGTCACTCCGCCACAAACTGAAAGACAGACACAGCGACAAGCAGACGGTGGGCCCATTTTGTTCAGGGCCATTTCTTCTCCTCCTTTTTTCTCAACTCAATAATACTTACTCACTGCTGCTGCAGCATGGGAAGCCTTTAAATCCAATTCTGGGCCTTTCTTTTTTTTTTGTTTTTTATAATGTACAGCATATGCAGAACAGGTTTTACTGCTTGAACCTCTGCAAAATGTTTTGCAAAATTAATCGCCATTAAAATAATGTCAGGTTATTGCTATGTAAAGCAGACGCCGTTATTTGTGTTGACTCTCGAGAAGTTTTGATGAGATGTTAATATCATATAATATTCACTCATTAACAGCCAATCAAGGTTGACTCATTGGCATGCTGTGGCACAAGCACGCAACTTGACAAAGCCTGTAATTGGAAAAGCATATTAAAAGATAGTCACTAGATGTGTATAATTAACTCTATAAATAAGGCATGTGCTGGTGACAAGCGCAACCTTTAGTTTAAAACAAATGCCTCAGCAGGAAGGTCATAGTGCAATGCATGACAAGGCTGCACGGAGCGGCGCCCCGCATGGAAGGCACGCACACATAATCCTCCACCGGTGAATGTGTGTGTGCATGTGGAATACCACCAGGATCTTGTCAATTAACCGCTGAAAACAATCCCTCACTGCCTTAGGGGGTTTAGCAGCTAACTAGGAGGGCAGTGCCAGTTAGAGGGAAATTGGCCGCTCCACTAGGCTGCATGATGATGCTCAGGTGCAGCACAGAAATGCTCATTAATTCCTGGTACCTGGGGGTGGCGAGCATACATGATGAAGCCAACATTTGAGGATTTTGCATCACAGCCCCTCACATAAAAAACGGTGGGATTGTAAAACATAATGAGATTCTTTTTTTTTTTTTTTTTTTTAACATAATGATGAAACAATGAGTAGGTTAGAAAAAAGGTGTCAAGCGCTGTGTGCATATCTGAACAGGAGGCGACGCTGATTTCGCTCTGCAAACAGAAGTGCATGACACGCACGTGGAAGGAAAACGACCTTGCTGACGAAGGCACTTGTCCATTTACTGAGTTTGAAATTAGATTATCACACGACCACTTACGCTACAAGACCAGCTACATTGCTCAGCGATTTCAAAATATATACAGACTCTTTGAATGAAATGAATTGAAAGCTGAAAGAGGCTTTTTCAACTTAGTAAAGTGGTTGGACCTTCCCAGCCTAAGGGACGCACCTAGTGGGAGTTTTTCAACTTATCATGGCTCCTGTTTAGCTCATTGCAACATGCAGGAGATATCTCCTTCATCGAGTTTAAGGCTGAACAAAAACATAACTGTGACTATTCTTCAACCAATCAAACGGTCATGGGGGAAAAAAATATCTGCAGGTCACTAAATTAACTAACCCTCGTGCAAAGCTTAGTGTTGACTTTTTGGAAATCTGTTTTACCAAAAGTGCAGCCACACTGATAACTTTGTAGATCTGTTGTCTCGTAAAGGTTGACTAAAAGTTGCTGTGACAACCAATTCACACAAACTATGAGTTGCAAACATAAACTAAGTTGTACAAGTTCAAAGTTGTGAAAACACCAAAGTGTCTGTTACTTCTACCACTAAAAATAATGAACACATTTTGAAAGTCTGTTGATGTTTTGTCCTGATGTAAGTGAATGTTCAACCAATGGGAAATGTGGCTGGATGAGAGCGTATCAACCAGCTGATCGCCCAGCTGACCCTGACACTATTTTCTGCTTTAGAATTTGGGACAATGCAGTTTAAACCTGCTTCTACGGATGCAGCAGACATCTAGGAAAGGAAAAACAAAACTAAGACAATACAACCACAACGTGCAAACACAATCAATCAATCAAGCCGATTAATTTGTGGATTTGTTGGACTGCTGATTCTGAAATTTCCTGTTTCCTCCCATACAGCTTGCTATTGGCATTAACACCCAAACACACTTAAACCGGTTCTATGGCACTTATCTAGATTGTTTTTCTCCTGACTAGATCCTTCCTTGTCTTGTAGTCGCTCTCACATGTACGTCACTTTGTATAAAAGCGTCTGCTAAATGAAATTGTAGAATTGGATTCAAGCCCTGCAACTAACCCACTGAAACACAGCAGCCTGTTTTCATCTTATTTGATCCTGTTCAGACCACTTAGCTTACAACATGATTATTTTTTACAACAGTATCGCCTACCCCAGCTTTAATCTTGTCACAATATTGTATTTTTTACTTCAGTTCTTGCCTGATTTGCTTTATTTCTGCACCAACGATGTCTATCAATCCCAGTGAGAACAAAGTCACAAAGCAGAGTCTCCCTCTCTATCACTCATGAGCGATAATGTAGTGATCCCATTGTAGGCGGAAATATCTCACACGAGGGATTAATCAACACATTTAAAAAGCCATTGCCGCCGCTCCGCTGAGCCGCGTTGCCTGACCTCATGGATCACCGTCCAAGCACTGAGACACCAGATGATGCAGAAATAGTGCTGCCCCTAACAAAAGATAGGTGAAGGGAAAATGTGAAGCCCGAGCATTGTCCTTGTGATCTCGGCAAACTGGGACATACACCGCGAGACACTTTCAGGAGTGTGAGTTCGCATCTGGGCATTCATGCATGTGTGTCTCGAGACCGATTTGTCAGATCTTAGCACCTTTAAAGGGGAACGCATTGATATCATTTTAGCTGTCACGGGGAGATCCACCCTCCTTTACCACTGTGAAAATAGATGTTATTGTGTCTTCTAAAGCTCTGGAAGGACATTTCTAAGGTCTGAAAACTAAGCCCTGGTCACCACAACTTTTCTTTTTTTTTTTTTTAATGCCCTGATTCACAACTACAGAGTAGAGAGCTGGAGAAAAGACCAGAGTGAAAGATGGCTGCAATTCAACTGGGGATAGTTATGGTCGGTACATGGTCAGAATCTTAACCCGTCAGGTCACCAGAGTTCCCCAAGACAACATTGTTTGTGATGAAAAGCCGGCATTATAAACTGCGGACAAGGAATTTGACAATAATGGGAAATTACTGGGCAGGGAGGGTCAAGGTGCATTATGGGAACTGCGGGATCCAGCAGTAGGACTTCTTGGTTTCTACTAGAGCTGCGACTAATGACTATTTGAGGCACGTGTTGCTCAATTGCAACTCAAATATGATTAGTCTACTGTCAGAGGTGGAAAGAAATGACAAAAACGCTCAAATCTAAGATGCTGGAACTAGAATATTTTGATTTTTCTTTTTAAAAAATGACTCAAACTGATTAATCGATAAATAAAAAGTGGTTGGCGATTAACTTAACAGCTGAAAAATAATCAATCGATGATTGTAGCTTCTACTGAATCATTCTTTTTTCTTCATGTGTCCTCAAATTTATGCGATTTCAGAATTAAAGTGGTTGAGAGCCAGTTTATCTCATAGCAGAGATAACAATGTAAACCCGACAATGACCTTGTGATTTATTTTACCTTTGCTCTCCAAATATAAAACTGCTCTTTTGTCCTGTTAAATTTACAATGGCTTTATATAATGCCTCAAATACTTTTGACATATTGCCGACTCGGAGAAAACTTGGAAACAACATCACTTAAAAACCTAAAACATTTCGGTCTGGGGCTGTGTGCAGCGGTGGAAGATGGTAGTCAGGCTCCCAAAAGACTGGAAAGCACTACATCCCCATGCTGGCTTAAATAAAGGTCACCATTGCTGTGTGACACAAGAGAAAGGAACCCGGACAGTCCGATAAGAGAAGCACAACCGGCTCTCTGAAGGAAGCTAAAGGTCACATTTGTGCTGTTAAGGACTCTGCAGGGTCACCGCGGTGGCATTTGTCCTCATGGGAACCTTGGCACAGCTCAGCTCCTTGTTTGTCAAGGGATCGCGCCGAGGTTCGGTTTGCTCAGAGCGGAAAAGATGAGTATTGATTTGTTCAGTACAGTCGAATAAAGAGGAATTGTTTGTTTGTATGCGGGTGTATGTTTGTGTGTACAGATTCGTCATCATCGTCTCGAGCTTCCCTTATCGCTCTCATGCTAATATCCGCCGCTGCCTCTCATGCTTCTTCTTGCTCCCTCCCTTCCCCTCAGATTCATTTTTCCCCTCTCATCATTCTCTCTGTCTTTTTTCTCCCTCCGTCTACCTCTCCCGCTGTTTCAGTAATCTATCTGATGCCGTACTGAGTGGCTAGATGAGGATGAATTAATTATGTTTCTAAAATGACTCATCTGCATGAAAACATGCAGTCAGTAAAGGGCAGACATGCTGCTGAGTTGTGGTGACCCCAGCAAAACGGCTGCACCGAACATAATCCATTACAAACGGTCATGTTTGGGGAGGTGTGTGGGTTTCATTTAATTGCTCCACTTTTTTTTTTGTCAGAAACACTCAATTGCATCCAAGGTAATCATTGATGGCTACATTTTTTTTTCCCTTCCCCCGTTTATTTATTGAGTTCACGTAGTTAAATGTTGAATCTGCACAAAGCCTTTAACAAACAATCCAGGGAGTAAATTTCCTCGACTTTATTTTTAGAAAGGATGAAGGCAAAAAAAAATAAGCTCTCTACTTTTTTTCCTGCTAGTAAACAGGTCCTTGTATCCGTGGAGAGTTACTCACCCCTGAAAGGGTCTTCTGCAGAAGGGCCTAATTGCCGGTCGGCCATTTTGCTTGGCGGACAAGACAGTGGCATGAAATATTAACAGAAACTCTTGGGATGCAGGCAAGGAGCCCATGACAGTTGGAGAGATTTATAATTAAGCAGGCGAGGATTAAAGACACACACTCTCGTCTCCCTCCCGAATTCTCTTTTCCCCTGTAAGACACATACAAGCAGGCCTGCAAACACACAAGTATGAAGATTAATACACAGCTGGCTTGGGCTGACAAAGCCAAACTGTAGAGTCAAGAGTCATTAACGCCTGCACGCATCCCAGAGTGCGCCGCGAGCATCGAGCCCCGTTGCCTGGAGAGACACAGCGAAGGTCAAGGGTCATAAATTCGCAGAATGTTGTCTTCACAGGCAGTTAAATTTGGCCTGCTGTCCTTCATGCTCATTGGGCTGATTCAGGCGGGGAATGTTGCGGCAGAGCCGACTTTACCTTTCTGTTTTGGAGAAACGAGCCGTGCAGTCCAAGCAGTTTATTCAAGTTTGGAAGATTCCCGTCACATATAAATGATGGACGACTTTTGACTCGTTTGTCATGTTATTATGGACTTCTTTGACAGGAAGCGGTTTTATGAGGTGTGTGGCAGATGGTGCGGGAGACACATCCACCGAGACCCGACTCACTCAAAACAGTTCTAAGTGGTTTCTGAACCCGCAGAGAACCAGATGGATGGGTTGCATAAAAATGATGTCTGTCGCAGGGCCTTTGTATATTCTGTAGTGACTGTGCAAAGGATACTTTTGACTGATTAGACACAACTTTTTAAAGTTTTGATCATCTTTTTGCTGGTATGAGCGTCAACTCAATTGGCATATGACGTCTATGGTGACACATCGCATTGGGCAATAGTTGGACGTATATAGCAGGATGTACACGTGTTGGTCTTAATGGGCGAAAGTAAAATAAGGGAATCAAGTGTTTTAAGATGGTACTGAGCCACCATGTGCCACTAGAGCAGCCTTAATGAGCCTTGGCATTGCTTCTCCAAGTCTCTGGAACTCCATCAATGGGATGAAACACCATTCGTCCAAAAGATATTTCTTCCTTTAGTGTTTTGAAGATGGTGATGGAGAGCTCTGGTTAACACACTGGCCCTAAATCTCCTATAGATGGTCAGTTAGGCAGAGATCCGGTGACTGTGAAGGCCATAGCGTATGATCATTCTCCCACTCGTCGAATCATTCAGTGCCCGATGGATGGGGCCATTGTCATCACGGACGAGACCACTCCCAGACTCCCGAGATCACTCGGAGCAATTTTCTACTGATTTGCAGTTCCTCTTCCCTCTAAGGGGACAGATGGACTCAAAAATCATGCCAGCAAAAGGAAAGGAAACTTCACTTGAAGTTTCTAATGTTTCAACAAGTATGATTTTGTCATTTGAGCTGCTTTAATATTTCAGAATATCGGTGAAGAGACAGTCCACTAAATGAACAGAATCCACAAAAGCAGAAACTTAGATTCACTTGAAGCACTGCCTTACTTCAATTACATGCTTCCCACACCAACACAAAACGTGCTCTTTCACAAAAACCAGCCACCGCTCACCTAAACCGCGTCTTCGCCCACAAAGCTCACCCTAACATACCAGTACCCTGCAGTTAGCTCCAGTGATGAGGCGATCCCTCTCATTCCTCCAGCCATGGCTGTCAAGTAATCCTCCTAGTGTGTCTGTGTTTCCGTTCATGCACTGAGCCGTTGCACTTCACTTAACTTTTACAACTTTTCTTCTGCTGCAGCGCCATGGACCACTGACTCCGCTAGATATTTTCCCCGACTACTCGCACACTACAAAGCCGCTCGTGTACAGCCTCGCACTACTTCCTTCCTTTTTTCCCCCTCTTCCCCGAGTTGCTTCTTTTAATTACTATTAATCTCATTGCAACTGGAAGTATCTGCATTAGACTGTATACAGTCGACGGTGTGTTTGCTGCAGGGGGAGTCGGGAGCAGACAAGAGGGATGAAGAAGCTGATGTTTCATTGAAATTAAATTTAAAGCCTTATAATGTGTGTTTTCATGAATATATAATAACCCCTATGCCAAATTCACTCTGCATAGCATCAGCCGTACACTGACCCAAACCACTAGAGTGAAAAAAACGTCTTCATTGCTGAATTCGACAGTGTTTCCAAATGTTACACACACACTGTATGGATGTTGTGCACTCACCACCTTCTGACTAACTGCGAAGGAAAAGCACAAAGTCAACCCTCACCCCATGATTACTGTTTTTGTTAAAGTCAGCTCTCACCACTGTTGTTCAGTAATCGTCGTACGCTGTAGATAAAACATGGCCATTTTTAGGGACCCCATTGGTTTGTGAACCACCGTTTTGAAGCGTTAAGTGTAGAATTTCGCTGTCTTGGACTTTTGAAGCTTAAAGCTGGTGTAAAGAGTGAGGCGTAAATCTATGGCCACCTGTCAATCACAGCATAGTGACACCCTAAAACGTACCCTGTTTTAACATCTGGTTTACCCAAAATGGGATCAGAATTAACTTTTCAGACGATGATCATCTTTTATACACAGTGCTTATCAGTTACTATGTTTATTCTGAGTCAGTAAAGCCGACTGACTCTCTTGTTGCTACACATTTTTTTGTGCTTTTAACGGTTTCTAACAACTTCGATGTTGACTTTTTGTGTTAATACAGAGCCCTTCACCTCTCAGCTAGAAGATCTTTCTGTGTGGAGTTTGCATGTTCTCCCCGTGCAGCGTGGGTTCTCTTCGGGTTTCTTCCTCACACAAGGTCCAAAAACATGCTGAGGTTAAATGGTGATTCTAAATTGTCTGTAGGTGTGAATGTGAGTGTGCTTGGTTGTCTGTCTCTAAGTGTAGCCCTGTGATAGACTGGTGACCTGTCCAGGGTGTCTCCTGCCTTCACCCTGAGTCAGCTGGGATAGACTCCAGCCCCCCGTGACCTGAGTGAGGATTAAGTGGTGTATAGATAATGGCTGGATGGATGTATGGAAGGTTTAATGTTATGTTCTTGCCTACAGGCTATTTCGGACAACAACACAACATTTTTCAACTTATTTTTAGTTTTATTGATGTGTTCCAAGTCATTTTATTCACAATGGGCAAAACTACATAAAAAAAAAAAAGTGTCCAAAATGCCTGGAATAAATCTCGCCTTCAACTTTTGAACTTACACCCCCACAGAAGTGTTGGATAAGGTGTTGTCAAACATGACGCACACCAGACACAGGATGATCTGAGGTGGCGTTTCATCCAAAACAAGGACTCTGCGTTCCATCACATACGTTTAAATTGTTTTGTTAAGCATATTGGCAAAAAATTCCACACTCAGACCGACACAATCCCATTTTCTATTCAACACTAACTGTCCACCGGATTTGCAGAAATTCAGCTTTTTTTGAATTCTGCTTACAGTCAAACATAAAAAGGTGCAATTTCCTTATTCTGAAGGTAAAAAGGATTTACAAATTCCACCGCAGCACTTACGTAAACCTCTCCCCTGAGCAAATTTAACACGTTGCTCAATTTCACTTTGCAAAACAAAGCGAAATACACGCCGCTGATAAAGAAATTATGCAATTTCTGCGTTCTATTCAGCTTTCGCTGGGAAGCCGAGGCGACAGCTCCACCAAATCCCTCCCTCAGCTCTCCGTCAGAGGAGCTATTATATCATTTTGTCGTGTTGTCTGAGTGCAGATTGTGCCTTTAAACTCTCCTGCCAACAGGCTTGCTGTGCCTTAAAAAAAAAAGTTTCGAGCACTTTGAAAGAGAAATATATCTGGTAGAAAAACGAGCGCTGCGCTGCGACTCTGGCCTGCGGGGCGCGGAGCTGTGAAACACAACACATTAGCTTGTCAAAGTGGATGAGGTAATTTGTTTTCTTTCATTACTGAATTAAAAGTGGTGGAGTTGTGCCGCGCCTGCTTTTGTTTTCCCCAAGTCTTTTTTTTCTACATGTGTTTTTGATCCCAGTCATGTTGTATGTCATGTACGGTGTATTCATGTGTATGCATGGACATGTTTGCATGCCGGTGTTTGTTCATTCTAGGGCATTTTTCCAAGCATATGCATGATTGATAGCATGCTTACTGTACATAAAGGGAGAGAGGGAAATGTATTTTGACCCATTATGCAAGTGTAATGAAACTATATCTCCAAAGGCTCTGCATATAAAAAAAAAAAAGTATGCACAGCAGAAATGAGTACAAGAACTCAGCAGCATCTCGGGCAATATTCCCCCCAAAACCAAACACAGCTCCGACTCCAATTCAGCCGAAGTGAAGAAAAGAAGCAATAAAAGTTTGTTGTTGGAATTTAGCAGCATATGCAAGAACCTTTATCAGTGTTGACAGATGTGTGCGGTGAAGCGAGGACACGTGTTGGTTCTGCACCCTGACACCGACTACAAGTGTTTTTAATGTATTGTGTATGAAGCGCACCCACACGTAAGCACACATCCCTCAGGAATTCCCGTCAAGTGACAGAGCACGACTCCTGCACATCACACACACATCCGCTGCAATGCGCCAGTGCACTTTTTTTTTTCTTCCCCTTTTTTTTGTATCAGATGCCGAAGTAATCATGCCACATGCCAAAGAGCCTCAGCCGCATGATTTCAGAACTGTCAGGTGTGCGAGCGTGAGTGTGTCTTTGTGTGGAAGAAAGGGGGAAAGTGAGCGTGTTCAGTCGGTGGAAAAGGCTTCAGACACAAAGTCAAGTGCCTTCCTGCTGACATGGACTACTGTGCTTTTGTGGTATGTGGCATTCATGGAGTGTCGCTCTCTCGCTCTGGATGTGTGTGGATGGGAGAGGAGAATGTGAGAACGCAGCGTATAACATCTACCTATACACTGGAATGATTGGTGACCATATGGATTGCATTTAGAATAATACGCACTGATTGTGGAAGGACCTTCATTTTTATTTTTAAATTAAATGAAACCCTCTCAACTCCAAGCAATTTCTGGCATTCTTTTTTTTTTTTTCTTCCTGTCACATTTTCACTCTATGTGGGCTCATTTTTCAGGTGCTGCGCCTCAATGGAAACCGCACAACCCTGGCTGGAAGGAGAGGGAGCTCAAATATGTCGTCTTTTGTGCAGTACAAGAAAGTTAGAATTCTATAAATCATGAAAATAAAGGGACAAAAAAAAAGAAAGAAAGTTGAATGTTTATTTTTAATATTACAAAAATTTAAAAAAAGAAGTAAATTACTGAAATAGAATAAAATTTATAAATTTACTAATTTAAAAAAGATATATATTTATGAATTTATTCATTTTACAGAGTTAAGTTGGTGCACACGATTTACTTTTTGGCAAATTTGTCATTGAGACATGATAAATAAAGTGATTTTGATTTGATATTTTGAGAGAACATCATGTCATGGATCAGTAGTTCATTGCTAAAGAGTTGCAACTGTGATTTTTTAAAAATGTATTATTGTTATTTTTTAAATGCACTATTATTGCTATTGTTATTATTATTAGTAGTAGTAGTAGTAGGATTAGTATTACTATATTTAGTTTTTATTATTATATGTATTATTATTATAT
>NW_007580079.1:43958-44834 GCF_000690725.1 Stegastes partitus | reverse complement strand
ATTTCAAACCTTGGGTCCCAGACGGTTAATTCTATTAAACTACATTTTATTTCCTTCTGTATTAAAAAAGGGTCACAATATCAGCTTTTACTTTACTATTAATAATGCTCAATGTGAGTTACAGCACTTCCCCCAGACTGCTGAGACACAAATTAATTTTATTAGAGTGGAATGAGGTAAGGATCCCTGCGCACCATGATGGAACACATGGAATCCTGGAACACCAACCCATCTGTTCAGCCCAGCTTGTATAAATGTATATTTCTCTGTTCTTTGTCATCTTTACTGTTTGTTTTACCCCATCGTATGCTGTTATTATTGTACTGTTTCGCCACAATCTATTTATTTTATTTCATACTTTTATTTCATCGCTTGTGTTATCAATAATTTTTCTTAGTTTGTCTTATTCTGTTTTGCTATTTTGACCTGATTTTTTTTGGAATTTCTTTCTGATGATGTTTTGCAGCGTGGAACTTTGCCTGAACCCGTCTTGTCAGCAGCCACAATGTGCAAATCTCTCAGCTCTTTGGTTTAACTTGCAGCTGACTATTAACTGACCAGAGAAGTGCTTCATCAGCTGTTCTCAGTTTAGAACATGGTAGAAGTTAGTTAGCCATTTGGAGCGGTGTAGGAAGTGCATAACTTTGAGACAGTTCCAAAAAAAAAAGAAGAAAGAAAACGACTCATATGTTCTACCGAAGCTCATTTTTGCAGATCAAGTCTATTTAGGATGCCTATTCTCTAATATTTTAGAGTTTAAACGGCAAGTTTTACAAGAAATTGGACAGCGATCAGGAGAAACGAATGCAAATCTGTACATGTAATGGAAAAATACTGCATCTGCATGAAGAATGTCAAAGCAAGTTTCACTAAGTT
>NW_007580079.1:0-43568 GCF_000690725.1 Stegastes partitus | reverse complement strand
GGACTACTGGACCTTATTAAGATCATAGAAAATTTCCACAACATACACATCTGTCCAAATGCATTGATTACGATTCTATTTGAAGCCTTTTAACAAATAGGTGGATCTTAAAGGAGTCTTAAGCTGCTCAAAACAATCCAAAACAGAGCAACCTGGGCTGTTTCTTATCCTGTGTGGGTCCACTACTTACAGACTTCCCTGCGACTGTGTTCCTGTTTCTGTGTCTCAAACTTTGCATTCGTATGCAGCCTGTGCTCACCCCCCTTTTCGGAAACTTCCCCCAAAAAAAGTTCTGACCCACTTTACGCCTTCTCTTTGCATATTGGTAAACATATTTATGAACATGTAACTTCTGTATAATCAGCTTCCTGAGTTTTACCCTCATAAGGTCATTCGCCTCGCCGCCTGTCTTATCTCTATCTTTTAGAACAAAGGGGGATGAGAGAGACTGATTAGCTGCGTGTGTGTGTGTCCGCGCACGTGTCGGAGTGGATGTAAGCCTTCAAAACTTTGTGTCTTTTTTGGTATTTGTGTGCATATTTTGGAGTGTGTGTGTGTGTGTTCTCTCTCATGGACCTCTGGGCCTTGAGTGTGTGTCAGCCTTGGACCAGAAACATGAAATTTGCATTCTTTAATTAACATCCAAGCATTCACTGGTGGTTGTAATTCCGAAACTTGGGCTGCCGCTAGTTTTGGAATCACAAAGACAAACAACCCTGGAGGGGATTTTTTTTTATTTTTTTCCTCCTCTCCCCCCCTCAAACCCCCGTTTTTCACTTTTTGTCTGCTAATGAAAAAGCTGTGAATAACTGGACTTGATTGGGTGACATTTGAAGCTTGTGAGGGGGGGAAAAAAGCATAGACGGATAGCCTTCAGGATTTTATTTTTTGTTATTTTCTGCTGCCAGATAAAAGGGCTCTTGTTCTAAATGTGATGTAAAATAAAGTGGAAAGTTTACTCCCTGGTGACGCGGGGAAAGAATGCACGGTGGCATGAGGTGTCAGCTTTGTTTAGCGGCGGGGGGATACGTGGCCGTGATATGTTGTTTTCTTTTTGTAGTGACACGAAATAAATAGAAAAGAAAAAAAAAGAAAAAAAAGCCATTACTCTTACTGTCCTAAATACAAACTTTTTAATTAGTATTATTTTAGTCAAAGACAGCTGGTATTTTCTTTTGAAGGAGCGGAAATGCTTTGTTTCAATCAGGAATAAGTCGTATTAAGTGGGTGCCAGCGTCCTCCAATTTGGTAGAAAGGCTCAGTTTAGTGTTTATTTTACCCAAAACTTCTTCTCTTAGTTTTACAGACAGCCAGCGCTTAAGGACAACTATCCAGCATCAAATTGACTTAGATAAATCCGTTTAAAGAGGACGTTTTTTTTGTTTTAAATTAGTCTGGATCTTTGGAAATGTTGCTTAACTTGACAGTGGAAGGGAACACAGTGTACTGGACATTTTGTCTTATCCAACTTAATCTTCTTGAGTCACTTCCCTTTCCTTTTCCCCCCTATTTTTCACAAACAACACCTCAGTTATATTTCTATAATCTAAACATATTTACCTACAGGACTCGCCTCTGTTTCACATCTCTCTCATTGATGAAAATTGTCCTGAAGTGCAATTTAGGCGCCTGGAGTTGTGCTTGTCATGGATGTCCACACATCCTTACCTTTGTTTTCCTTCGTGGCAAACAACCTGGCAGTCCTGACCTTTGTTTCTTTATGTTTTTCACTCACAATCATTGTCAAGAACTTGTACGAAAAACCAAACCGGTGAATACAGCTAAGCCCAAAACTTCTCCATTTTTTATTCACGGGAAGAGTTTATCTCTCCAGCTGGCTTCTTCTGGCCGTTAATGAAACATTTTTAACTATTTTAACCAACTAAATTATTAATACTGTTGATTTTCTTCGAGGAAAATGCAGCTTTTTTTTAAAAAATTGAACTGGTCCTGGTAATTTCTACCATGTTTTAGAGCAAAACCCAAAAGCGTTGTGAGCTTAAGTTTCATTAGAGTCGCTAAAAGAGAGAGAGAGTTTTGCACAAAGGCTAAACAGTCATATAAGTGTTTTCAAGTGCCAGTGGCCACTGTGTCAAGCGTGATCAAGAAGTTCAAGGAGTTCCACACTGTGAAAAACCTCAACGGTCATGGCAGGAAGCACAAAGCAGAATCGTAGATGTGAAGAAGATCGCTGAGGTCGCCCCGATGAATCTCAGCTATTCTGCTGCCAGCATCTGAAGGCCGACACTCCGGCAGACGCTGAAGGAGGCCGGTCTACGTGGACGCACACAAAGGAGGACTCCACTTCTCCAAGACAGGCTGCCTACCGACACTTGGCAAGAGCTCAGCTGGACAAAGGAGATCATCTGAAAGAGCGTCATCCATGTGGTCAAGCATGACGGTGGGAATGAAAGCCTCAAGGATGTTTCTCAGTCGGTTGAGTGGCATCATGAGGATGTACTCATGAAACATAAGTGGTAGTGAAATGGTTAACGGTAAGCTACATTCTGGAGACTGAAGATCAGAATGATGGAGTCTACCAACTTCGACGCTAAAGAGGAACACGATCCCAGTGCAGACATGCAGAAACCTTACAGCTACAGAAAGAGTTCAAATCCATCATTAACACCCGTCTTTTGTCATTTCCAGACAGAAGAAACCGATTGGTCAGATATAAATTCACTATAAATCACAAACTGGGCTGACTATGAATAATTTCGGGCCTAGCGCTACGTTCTACTGAAGCCTATTGTTGTCATTTATCCCCTGGGGTTTAGCCTCTGGGCAACATCAGACACAATCCGTACAGGGAAGATGTGCTCTAATATACAACCGCCTTTTTTACGCCGGCTGACAATTTGTTTAAACAAATAACTTCCAGTGCAGCACTTGTGAATCATTTGCATTAGTTTTTACTCTAAACGCTCACATGGGAATACGACTGCAGCTTGGCTGCCGCATTGAGACCGAGTTTCTTTTTATCGGTGACGATTCAGTTTCTCATCTACTGTGGTCATCGTGCTGCTAAACGCTACGAGAGGCTGTCTGTCTGAACCGTGCCGACACCTGTTTGCAGGCCTCACAACAAGAACATGAGGAATGAAGTGGAAGCTGGAGCCATATTTTGTAGTCCCATTAAGGGACATTCTAATTGCTTGTGGATTTAAAGAATAATGAGATATTTAAATTGTGTGTACAGGCGTTTTATTACCCTATAAATCCTGATCATTTACTTCCCGAACCTCTAAATCTAAATCGGGGTGACGGAGGTGGCTGAATGGATGTGAGCTTTCTTTGTAGCAGATACTGACCGTGTGGCTGTGCAGCTACCAGGTATCATCCTCGCCATCGTTTACACACATTTCCTGGCATCTGCATCCAGTCAAACCAAAGACAATAAATGCCAGAGGCTGTTTCACATGAAAATCATCCTTTTGCTTTCCACATAGAGGTACTGTGGTTTTTTTGGCCATCAGCTCATACATAAGGTTTTCATGGTTATATTTTAGATTATTCTGCAACCCTGACACTTCTATGAAGCCTGTTTGCAAGGTTTAAAGAGTGTGTTTAGCAGCTACAAGGACAGAACGTACTAAAAAGCTTCCCCTGCTGATGAATGAACAGGCCTCAGTGTGGGTTTGTCTGGTGGTGCATCTTCTAACATGTCTGTGCAGCTGAAACCACCTTTATGTTCTGTGATCATTTGAAATGTTCTCCTGCTTTTGAAGCTTTGGTTGTTGGAAATTTCTCTCTCCATCATCTATACACCGCTTAATCCTCACTAGGGTCAAGGGGGGACACCCTGGACAGGTCACCAGGGCTACACTTAGAGACAGACAACCAAGCACACTCACATTCACACCTACGGACAATTTAGAATCACCAATTAACCTCAACATGTTTTTGGACTGTGTGGGAGGAAGCCGGAGAACCCGGAGAGAACCCACGCTGCACGGGGAGAACACGCAAACTCCACACAGAAAGATCCCAAGTGTCCTCTTCAGGACACGAACCGGCGACCTTCTTACTCAAACATCGCAAAGACGAACATCCAGATCCGTACACAGAACTCAGAGAGTCATTCCTTCATATAAACATGTCGTCTCGTTGTTCACGTCCTATCCTGTTCCTATCACTGGCCATGAACTGTAACATCTGCACTGCTCCACACAAGGCTGACGTAGCTTCTTTAGGCTAACACAGCTCATAATGTGCTGCTGCTGCTGCTGGGAGGCTACCTATAGTGGTGTGTGTGTGTGTTAGCGTGCTGTGTGCAGCAGCCTCCGTGGTTTTCCTAATGGCCTTTTCACAACATCAGCCAGACCAAGATACACGAGTGTGTCTTCTGAGAGGAGGCTGAAACTTAAGAGATTATCCTGGAATACATGAATTAAATTTGTTTATTTTTTATTGAATATGTTGAATATGTTCTGGTAACCTAACAGCCCTTAATGAAATTAACAATGACTCCGTTTGCTCGCTTGTATATATAAAAACACACAATGTTGTTCCCCAGTTTGTTCTCCCTCATTGCTCCCAGCTGAGCTACACGGCTAATGAATAAATAAACAACAGAAAAGGCTTCTTTAAGATGCTCGCAATACAAATTGTATGTTATGCATGTTACACAACAAACACGATGATGAGAGCAACCAAACTTGCAGCACTTGAAGCCCCGAGGCCTGATGCTAAACGGGCAGTTTTTTCTGCAGCGATCCTTGTTCAAACTCCGCTGCTGTTTTTTTCTGACTGATTGACATCCCTGATTACACGTGACGCTCGTGATGTCCCGGAGGGATACGGGACCGGGGCGGGCGCTAGGAGTAGATACAGGGCGCATCACAAAAGGGAGATGGGTGATGTCACCGTCATGCAATATGTAACATGTTCCGGGCAACATCTGTACGCATGCACATCAGTTCTTCAAACGCCTTTAAAAAAATCAAAGCTGCGCAGTTTCTCTCCGCTCAGCTGCAGCCTCAGTTTATCTGACAGGCTGAAACAGAGCAACCAGTTGGAAAACAAGTAGAATACAATAAGAAAGAGGCAACGTAGGGGAGGGAAGAAGGGCAGGAAAGGGAAAACAAGTGTGTATGACAAAGTAGATGCAGTGAAGGAGATGAAGGAGGATCAGCTCTGGCACGGGATGACGCACTTCTAATGATGTAATATGTTCTGGTGGAGACGCAGGCTGACTGACTGTCTGCTGCCCAAAAACATCCCACATTTGTTTTCTTTCTGACTTAAATTCCTCTTCTAAACCCCGATCATGTCTGCATCTGGTTTTTTTCCATCAGATTTTCTCATTTTGTCTCAATCTTTGCATCAGTTAATTTCACTGACTTTATGAGCGTTGTTATCTGAGTGTGTGTGTGTGTGTGTGTGTGTGAGTACGTTTGTTGAATAAAATGGCCTTCAGTTCTATATCTGGTCACAATATTCTTGAATAATATACAAAGTTCTTGTATTACAAACATGTTGGGATGAATTTACATACATATAAATTCAGGCGTACGGCATTTTAATATATGTTTCACAAATTTGATCATTTGCATGCTTTATAAAATGCAGTTTAGTGTATTTAAATCTGTATGATGACTATGCATGCAGTGTGCAGTTGAGAGTTGTTGCATTACAAACATGTGTCACAGGTAGAATGTAAAATTGTGCAATATTTTTGTCATCATTTTCGCTAGTCGTCACAACACCACAAGTGCACGTACTACATCAACACTGTGCAATCAATTACATTTAAAAAATAGGTCTTTACTTTCGATCCAAATCATCATGGACTATTTTTCTTTTTTTTAAATTATTCTTTTCGACCACGATTCAAAAGCAATGTCTTATTTCATTAAAATATAACTCAGCAAATTTTTATTTATTATTACTTTTTAAGTTTCTAGTTATTTGAGTGACTAATTTTCTGGGTAACTGTTTACTGTTATTTCTGATCCATTTGTGAAGCAATATATGCATTTATACAACCATGACAAATCATCTGTAAATGTATTAAATGTTTCCCTTTTATTTTAAAATACTACTTGTATTTTTAAATACAGCACGATGTAAATAAAATAATGTTAAAAAACATATGCAGTTTGACAGAGAGAATGCAAAAAAACATTTAAGTTTGAATGACCATAAAATGTTTTGTTGTTGTATTGTAGAAAATTAATTTCTTAAAATGCACATTTATTGTAATTTCACAAATATTCCCCCTTTATTTATGAAACTGTTCAATTTCTAGTTTATTATTGTAACTATATTTTAAAAATAAGATACCTTCAGTGACAACTAACAGAAGATTTTAAACTCAAACGGTGCTATGTCATGCTATAAATACGTATTATTACACACTTTTACACATTACAATGCCTCAATAAACATTCAAAAGCCAAAAATTACACATAGTCACATGTAAATTAAAGGCTAGAAAATGTATTTTAAATACGGAGGATTACTGTAATTGTATGAGATGGTTATTTTCTATGAGAGTATTTTTTTTTAAAATATAGTTTATGTATCTTTTCCAGTGATAATAATATACATATAGAAAAACACAAAACCTTTTTTCAGTCCGACATTTTTTTGTTATCTAAGATTAACTGTTGACATGACTTCCATTTTATCCTGAGCGAACACACGGCTGTCATACATGCCATTTTCATTTGTGCGTGTGATCCTCTTCAGATTTTTTTTTTTTTTTTCTTCCTATGTCTTTTTTGGGAATGACTGCATGTCACCATCTGAAACGTAATCAATAATTTGAGACGTCTGACATCAGCAAAGTTCTATCAGTAATTTCCAGTTGTCACTTGTCAAATCTACCTTGTCACTTTTTTTTTCTCTCTCCTCAAGTCAGTCGGTGACATAAATAGGAAAAAAAAAAAGAGAAGAAGAAATTATATATAAATGATGTTTCCTGTGTTATCTCGGTCTCACACCAGTGAGGAATCCGATTGGCTATTTGGTGCTGTGTATGACTGGTGACACCGCCGTTCATTTCTCTGGAGATTACAGGGTTGTTTTTTTCCAAAGTGTGAAAAAAAACGGCATGAGGTTGTCACTGTTATTCACTTACCAGCTACACAGAGAAGAACAAACACCGCAGTGGTTAGTACAGAAATATTAGATTCTGCTTTGTGCACTGACGGTAAAGATTTTGTATTTTTTTAAGGATCCATGCATCAGTTATTATTACAGCCACATATAGAAAAACACAATTCAAGAGTAGATCTGTCATCCTGCTTATGATACGACGCACTTCTCTACACATTTTCACGCACACAAATGCTGCGTGCTAAGTGACGCTCACAGAACAAAAGGATGTTATTGTGTAGTAAATACGTCATGCAATTGAAGAAAGAGAGTGAAGCACATACGGGGAGTAGAGGATTTGCTCCAAGTTTCGACTGGAAATCTGGAGATAAAGCTTCCCGATCGCGGGATTTGGCCCTCGGAGCCGTCGGGTTTGGCGCCGCGCAGGGGCCAGATTAAAAGGAGGGCCTGACTCAGAAGGCCGGCGTGCTCAAACATGTCGGCTGTTTGACTGAGCTCACTGCTGTTGATCTCTGAAATCCACGGCAAACTTTCAGATTTGATGCCGTTTTTTTTTTCGTAAGCAAATGGTTTTGGGGGGGGCTGATTAGTTCACGAAAAAGATAAATAATGTTGGATAAACGGGAGACGAGCAACACTTTAAGGTCACGCGGATATTCTGCTGCCAGGGAAATACCGATAGGCAGCATATTGGATATTATGGATCTGAAATGTGATTTCCAA
Source organism: Stegastes partitus (assembly GCF_000690725.1). NCBI lineage: Eukaryota > Metazoa > Chordata > Actinopteri > Pomacentridae > Stegastes > Stegastes partitus. The sequence continues at coordinate 35,783 of NW_007580079.1, read as the reverse complement.
CTGCGAATGAAAAAGACAGCTTGATATTCCTTTGAGGACACGGGAAGGAGAGGTAGAACTGTACTTGTTGTGACAGACTTGTCTGTCGCCGCCTTTTTACACAATTACTGCTCCATTTTCCCGGCCGTTGCTAGGATACCCAAATCCAATAGTTTTTCGAGGTCATCTCCCGCATGTCTCATCCAGAAACAAACGGGACGAGCGCTAGTAAATCAAAAATCTATCCCTAAATCCCCTATGACATCGTATCCCTGACTATCCGTTAATCCCCGGTTGTCACAGTCGAGGTAGATCAAAGTAAATAGGAGGCAATTGCCATGATGAAGTTTGGCCAGGAGCGGGAGTGTGAACAGCGAGGGTCCACTGGTGCTCCTGTTATCTGCCCGGCTGCCCTTCAGCACAGAGAGCGCCCTTTTTTTGTCATGATTGTGATGCTTGGAAACTAACTTTTACAAACATTTTAGAAGTCATTAGTATTCCAGTACCTTAAGGGCATTTTCATACACCGAAAAAAACACCAAAACAACAACAACAATAGAAAAACTCTTTTTGAAACTCAAGAGTGCCATGTTTTGACCCTACAACCCTCTGGTCTTGCTTTCATTCCTGGGTCAGAGTTGGTACTCTACCCAGAACAGAGCAGCATGAAATGAGGCTGCAGGGTTGATACCAACAATATCAGGGACGTTTCTGGCATTTTGTACATCAGCAGCTTGTTGTTGTGAACCATCCACTTGTTCTTTTGAATCCAGTATTCTTAATTTGCTATTAATCCAATTAGAGGCCTCAATGCTGCAATGCAGGGACGCTACATTGATTGTTTAAGTCTACATTAGCAGCAATAGTTTCCTAATGAATGACAGTGTTTTCATAGAAGGCGTATTTCTACGACTTACCTCGACGTACAGCAGTTGCTTTCAGTCTCCGTTGGCAGGATGAGCAGGCGAACCGAGCACATCGTGGTTTTCCTGGTGACAAAACGAGAAGATGGGAGAAATCAAGCTCTTGTCCACAGGTTGTCCTTAAAGTGCACAAACATGAGCTGAGTGCATGGACACCACCAAGCACAGTGGTTCACTCGATGGATGTAAAGAGGGAGCGGATAGCAAATGTAATACCGTGAATACATCACGCCCTCAAATATATGTAAAACAAATGTGATTTATTTTGATGCATCAATTACAGGCAAAGCAAACGTACTCATATGTATTCATTAAAGAAGGGAAAAAAACAGCTCTCACTGAAATAAGTTGAAATTGACAAGAGTAATAATAAAGAAAAAATTTATGAAAATCATGACATTGCTTTTGAAAAAACAAACAACAAAAAAAAACAAGCAAAGAAGCATGATGGGATATAAACTAAAATTTTCTTGAACAACCCTTTGAGGCTTTTTTTTTTTTTTTTTAATTATTGTTTTCAACCACAATTCAAAAGCAACATCTTATTTCACTAAATTATAATTTAGCAATTTTTTATTTATTATTACTTTTTTAAGTTTCTACTTATTTGAGTGGCTATTATGAATTTTGCCTTTTCTTTAATGGAAGGGTCTGAATAAATCTGAGGGTAACTGTATATAAAAAGTGAAAGCTGGCAAACAAAATGTGCACAAAGGATCAATCCTTCTACAAGCAGTGGTGTGATGTGAAGGTTGAAAGATGTTAAAGTGCCAAGAGCTGGTTTTAAAGCATTCTTCTGGTTCTAGTCATCTAAATAAAACAAACATGTTGTTCCATTACTTCTGCTGATGTCTCAGTTTTTGCTGCGGTATTTTGGTATCGATATACTTTGGCATCATCACTTCACCCAATACTCCCGTATCCATCGCTCCACATGCTGCCTATGGAGGCCTGACTGGCTGATGCGAAAACGATTTTACATGCAGCGATTCTGGGAGTGTTTTGATGACGACAGGTGTAATAATATCACCTGCCTGGAACTCACAGGAACAGTCGGACCGCTCATTAAATTTGCGAACATATGGCTCGTGGCTGATTGTAGGAAGCACAGACAAAAAAAATTGAGGATTTCTCATTATCACTCTCTTTGGCTGTGAGCAGATTGAGGATATAGCTGGTCAACTTTGAAACATGTACTACATTATATATACATCTTTCTTTTTTTTTTATAAAGCTGAGTGAGTCACCAGAGTAATCTCCTTTAGAGGAATATAAAGAAGGGATAACAAAACCCTGGCGATGACACATTTGCATATCGTCTATTGTCAGTGCTTATGACTGTGCAAATCATCACACTGTTTGCATAAAATGACAAACGGCACAACTTAAGAGAAGCCTGTACTTCCCACAGCAGCGTCGCCTCGTTCTTTGTCTTGGGAACAGAAGACAGATTTTTCCTCTCAACAGGACACTGCGACTCTCACCCTTGCTACCTGTTATTATGGTAATGCGCGATTTTGATTATGTAGTTCTCCGAAGCAGGTTACTGTGCGAAACGCCCATCAGCTTAATGACTGAAATGTAAATGTAAGCAATTGCAGATTACGGCTGGTTGCTTTAAATGTGCCATTAGTGGCTTTGAGGCTGTATTTCAAAGCTGCTGTGATAATTGAGACCACATGAATTAATCGGTGTGCTTTAAAAAAAAGTACATTTTAAATAATAATAATCCATTATTTGGGTTTCATTATTAGGGTATGCTACCGCAAGATGTCGGATAAATAATTTCTGTTCCCCGTAGCCATTCCAAACACTTTTTTAAAGTACTTTTTAATTGTGTAAATACAATTATTCTTCACACACGGCTGTATTAGGAGTATTATCCGTGGCTTTGTAATCACATTTGGGTTTAATTCTGATTCCGTGGCATGTTTTTAATGTTGTTTGGAGCTCGTTGCAGTTGCTGCTCAACTTTTGCGAGGATACTCTTCTGATTTTTTAAACTACACAAAAACAGATAAACTTCACAAACCTTCAGAAAACCCACTTTTCCACCGTCTACCTGAGACAATATCAGTCAAACTTAAGTTATCGCTATTCCTGTCATGTCATTCCTACTGAGTCAAATCCACTCAGCTTCACTTTGATTGATCTTTTCTCAAGCAAACAACAAAAAAAAATACGTTTTCTACAGAAATGGAGTTATCTGTTTTTGAAAATGAACCCTTCATCTGCTTCTTGCTTCCACAATTGCGCTAAAGAGTGCAGAATTTATTGTGTTTTACAGAATCTGATTCAACCAAAGTCAAAGTTTTAAATCTAGCCACATGTAATAAAGATTAAATATCACTTAAGTGTAGATTTGATGAAGTGTCAAGACTGACTGGCAGGTAAGAGATGAATCAAGAACCAACAAAACGTTCTCAATTCTCTCTGTGTGATTTTCTTGAAAGACCGCATGCCTCTGCAGCCTGACAGTGAGCGTTTGGTGAACTCGGATAAACTATGAGTTGGATTCCTGATGATGATGCGCCATCAACATTAACACCTGTTTTAACGTCTCTTCGCGGCTACTTGTTGGTGCCCTTTTGTGATTTTACCACAGAGGTGTCAAAATCCACAAGGATCACCGTCAACGGGCCTCTAATGATGTCAAGCATCATCGCTGATAGTAGGCGAGTCTGTGGCATCCTGACCAAGGTGTGCACGTTGCTTTCTTCCACATTCACAACGTTTTGCATCCTGAATTTGTTCTGCAGTTTAAGCCATTTCAGTGCCAACATTCACTGACCTGAACGATGGAAACTGGGTGCTCAGTGATGAGAGGCATTCAGGGACAAGCAGGAGCACTGGGAGCAGTGCATCGCTGCACATCAAGACTCCTTCGAAGGCGACCAAAATTAAATGTTTTGTTTGTTTTAGACAGATATGTACATTTGTGATTGCACTTTGTACATAGCAAGCTGAGTGAAATTCCTCAGCTGCAAAAAAAAAAAAAGGAAATCGAAGCAGGAAAGGGTTCTTGTCTCTGTTTAAATTTAACCAGTGGGTTGCATTAACCTTCGTTAGGTGGAGCGTGTTGGATTTGAATGTATCGTCATGTCTCCGCTGTGATCTGTCGCAAAACCAATTTGCTTCACTCTGACCATCACTCAAGTGCAAACAGAGGACGGGGATTTCCATGACGACAGCAAAGAAAGTAATCATCTTAACACTCATACAAAAAGAAGAGTCGTTTTCCTTTTGGGGCCCTCGCAGGAGACGGACCTGCGCGAGTGCAGCTGTGATTCCTGCATGTGTATTGACCTCGGCCATGTTCATGAGATCCAGCCGTCTTGGGAAATCTCTTTTAAATTGGACTTTAAGCAGACATGAGTGTGCTTAATGAGGTGTTGATCGGGAGTACAGGTTTGGTAGCCATAGGACGGGACGGCGGAATAGTTTTACCGCCATGACCAATATTGACACGCAAAATTATTCTGCTAGGGTCTCGGTTCAGCGTGGAGATGAGCAGTTCAGGTCCCCTGCGATGTAGGAAATGAGAACGATAACAAGTACAAGCACCATGCTTCCCTTGTTAATGTGAAGCTGTGTGGAATTCAAACCCCCAAGAGGCTGGGTTCTTGTTAAGGAAGGGCTGTGAGTGCACATGTAGACACACTCAGGCATACATATAAGCCTGTCATTAGAAGGTCCCTCATATTCAGACATGATTAAATATATTCAGCTGCACATATGGGCCTCTGATAGACATCACACATTTTTGCTTTGTCAAGTTTAGACGATTTGATGCAGGAAATGAAGCAGCATAAACTCCTGTTAGTGTAAACCATGATCACTTCTATCATCAATTCAGAACAGAACAGATTCAAATGGTAATATTACATTGCGTCCCGATAGGATCTGAAGTCTGGGGACGCGGGGATACTACTTAAAACATAATAACACATGACACTGGAGCCTGGAGAAGGATTTAAGCACACAGCCCTCATCTTGCACCACATCCTAGTGCGGATTTTGCCTTTTTATATTCTTTCTCTTGCCTGATTTGCTCTGAAAATACCGTTTGTTTGGCCAAGAGAAGGTCCAGAAGTGTATTTTTTTGCAAACTTAAATCATAATATGGAATTTTAACCCAAGATAATCCTGCCTATCTTAGCTTAAATCACATCAAAATGCTGCAAGCTGTGTAAGAATCGTTGCATGCAGAATAATTGTTAAAGGCGCTGTATAATAAAAGCAAATCACTAGACTGTCTTTTTTTTTTTGGACGTAATGACCCAGTAAATGCTAAGCAGACTCAAGACTGACTGAGAATATTGAATGTATTGAAGCAAGACTGATAGTTAAGCATTCGCACAAACTGGAAATCCATCTCTCCAACATTAGATGATCAAAGGCAGAGCAATCAAAGGAAGCGCTGCCATGTTTGGTAGATTTAACGTTAATGCGGGCTTGGAGAAGGAGTTTGGTGGAGATGTATTTGTTCAATCATGTTAATGGAACAAAGATGGGTAATTTCACTTTGGTTTCATTGTGTCTTCCTGCTTGCCATTATCGCAGGAGCAAGACCACATAAGTAGCTACTTCCACAGACCAATTACTGACATAATTACATGCATTTACACCATTTAAAGTCCCTCTCTGGTCACTCATTAGACCCCGAAAAACTAATTTCTGTGTATCACAAATTACATATTTAGAGGTTGTTTTTGTTTCTATGAAAATAATCCCTTTCTGCTTTGAAATGGCTTCAGTGGAACTCGACACTGTTGCCTTATTTAGAATATGTGGAGTTTTTCCTCCCACTAGAGAACTGCATGAGGAGTGGGATCGTGCAGGTCCCAATGCAAATCTTGTAGGAGAGGCCAGTTTTAACTTTGCTGCAGGTGAGAGTGGGCGGCCAAAAAAGAAAGCAGACGTGGATTCAACAAGCAAACAAGTACAAATACTTAATTCAGGTATCTGTACTTGCCTTGAGTATTAATTTTTCTGGCGACTTTTAACTTCTACTCCCTACATTTGAACACAAATATCTGGACTTTCTCAAAACTGGCCCGTTACTTGTTTCAACCTCCACAGATGACGACATGACGTAAAAGACGTAACAACAAACGCCTTTATCTTTCCCAGCAGTTTGTCACTGAAGCTCAGCCCTGCCTGCGAGAGCCTTTTTAGCACCACAGGACTGATTTTCAGACCCAAAAGGGCAAGAAGTTTGAGAACCATCAGCCCCTGCTCCTCCTGACCGGTGAATGTGACGAGCCGTGACCTCCAGAAGAAGACGAAGGCGTCTGAGTGGATTCAGAACATTTTACTGAGTGTGGATATAATTATAATAATAATTATTATTGTAAAGTTTGTAAAATAGATTCATCACTGTAGTTTCTGAAGCACATCCTCGTCATGTGACTGCAGAATCACCTGTAACCCCATCTGATTGATCGATGATGAGTGCTATGTCTCTACTCTGATTGGCTCATGACGAATCCTTTCTCCTGCTCTGATTGGTCCCCAATGAGTCTTTTAAGATGTTGGTAGTCTTGAAGAGTGTTTCCATGTTGATTATAATGTTTAATGTTCATAATGTTGCTGAAATGGAAAACCAGCACTGTGCAGGTTCTTAAAGGATAAAAACAATCCTATCTTGTGTGCTTAAAACATTTTTTTTTTTGTTTTACAGTTATCAAAAGAGGCATTGTGTATCATCAAACTTCTGAACGTGTACTTTTTTTAACTTTTACTTGAGTAAAGGAGTTGAATCAGTACTTTTACCAGAGTCTATTTCTACACAAGTATCTCTACTCCTACTTAAGTAAAGAATGTGAGCTCTGAATATGAAGCTGAAAGGTGGACAAATTCCCCATTTGTTCCCAACAAAGATGGAAAAGAATTAGTTGCGACAAATATGTAAAATGTTAATATACAACGGAAACTACTTGCGTTCCTTCAGAGACAAAGCACCTCATTTTGCACATAATAAACCAGCCAGTATCGATGAATGTATGAAATGTGCACCTCATGTCCAAGAATAAACAAAATGTGTGAATCTAACTGTAATTTTGCGACATTATTACGCATCTTTTTGTTAATACTATCCAGAAATAATGTGGTTCTCCTGTGGGGAGACGCAAAATCAATATTAAATGGAAAGTTGTAATATTGGAGTAATTCAACCAAACACAACTAGAAACCAAATCTTCACAAGAAGAAATATACATAAAACGGCTCCATGCAGATTGAGAGGATACCTTAGATTTGTCTCGTGTTAAAACCCTCCAGTTTCAAGGTAAAAAGCCATTGTGTTGACTGCTTCGTCTGCTCGTGATGTGTCTTCTAGTGTATAAAAAGCCCCATATGGACATGTTAACAAGGTGGAAAAAACTTGGTTTTCACCAGAGGGGGTCTTTACCCATCTGGTTTAAGTATGTCTTAAACGACATACTTTGGATTGCAATCAAAATGCTACTTAGTTGTATTTACACCTTTTTTTTTTTTAACATGAAAAAGCCATCTGGTCCACCCGAGATAAACGAACAGCCTAAGTGTGAGTGAATTTAACGGATTTCCAAAGCTGGTTTAAATGTTTAATGGCCTGTGTGGTTAAACTGCTCACCTTGATCATTTCAGTTAATGAAAACCTGTCAATACAGCACATGAAACAAAGACGATTCCTATTCACGCAGCACGACATTATTAAACAAATATGTATAAAAATAAATAAATAAAAGCCATTCAGACGTGACAGACAGTGGATTTAAAATCACCCAGCGATGCTCTACAAGGGCATTTTCACACAGTTATTCAGAAACTTCAAGGGAGACAGTGTTGCCAAGCAATATGTTTCTTTTAAGGGATTGAGATTACATTCGCTATTATCTAGCCATGGATTCTGGCATGCACTTCTTTGATCCGCTGTTTTGCTCTGACAAAGAGTTCTTGTCTGCATTCAGTATGAGTGTCTGGAGGGGGGGGAAGCAAAACACAAATGGAGACGGCTGTTGTTCAGCTTTGACCTGGGACTGAACTGGACTTTAGAGGCCCGCGTGTCCGGACCTGGCAGCTCCGTCAGAGGAACTCTCCCGTCTCTCAACGGTCAAGGATTCATGAGGACAAAAAGGGGGCATCACCTTCTACTTGATCCCCGTCACTTCCCGTCCTTCTCGCACTTTCCGTATTAAAGTTATTCTCACCGTCGCTCTTCCTCCGGTTATTTGCTTCAATTGAAGCTCCTCACAGGATGAACAGGAAACACACTGTTCTCGATTCTCGGCACAGAATCTTCACTCCTCACCCATTATCATATTTTTTTTTTTTTTCTTTTCCTAGTCGTCACTTAATATCCGACTTTTACCTGAACTCAGACAAATCTTAAGCAAGACTGTTGTATCTGGAATGATTTGCAATGCTGACGCGCTGCTATCAGACTTCTGATTCAATCTGACAACTGCAAATAGCGTAACCGTGTCCTAATAAATATGGCTGGCAAATTATAAGATGCGAGGAGACAGCGAGGAGGGAAGGGCTCCCTTTTCTAAAAACCTATTCAGACGTGTTTAGAGTTCACCTGAATGAAGTGATAATTTGCTAATTTTGTGCCTCTCAACATTGCACACACAGGTTCAAACTTGCGCGCATTTGCATATCCAAAATATCGCCCGCATGCATTCGCTCTGCGGGGAGCCTAACAATAACTTTGGCTGCAGCTCAACAATCCATTATGCGTGGAGCGACCCCGGAGGCCGAGGCGCCCCTTTCTTCCACGTCGGTGGTGAGCGTTCCCCACCGCCTGAGCTCAACTGTGAGACTTCACAAGTCGGGAAAGAGGAACTTCAAACGTCGGAGATGATTTCTTCAGATCTTCGCTCAGTGTGGCATCGCCCCCGACACGCGAGGCAACTGTGTGCAAGGTTAGACTTCACAGGACTTTTTCGGCCTTGAATGTAGATGGGCAACACAATGAGACGGAGTCACAGCGCTGGCCGCATTTTATCACAAAGGTTGCCGGACAGCGAGTGAAATTATTTGAGATTTTTTGAAAAGAGGGGAGTTTTTGAAAATGTGCAATTTAGGATTAAAGTTTGCTGAAGCTGCGGGATATGGAACTGTATTTTGGCGATACAGTTCATGAATACGAGACATATTTGTTGTAAAATTTGTGAAGAAAGGAATATTTTTTACAAATACAGAAAAAAAACTACATTGACGGGTAAAAATGATGTCTGGGACGCTTTGCTTAGCTGCGGCCTGACCCTGGATAAGTAGATGAATGGATATTTAAGCATATTTAGCATAAACCCCGCATATTCTGTGAACACAAAATACGAAAAAATAAATAAATATAACGAAACTGGTTATTTTAAGGGGGGCATGCTTTAGATCTCATGTCTTACGTAGCATATGTATTGGTTTTAAACTAAATTAATGACAAAATTAACCTTATTTCAGACAGGACACTTTGTCAGATTTTAACCATTTATCTGAGATCACATGCATTGAGTTTGACGGTGACTCTGCTCGTGATGCTCTGGAACAATCTGAGCAAGCATGACACAGATAATCCCTGAGATCACAAACCCCCGCAGAGCCATGGATTTACAATTTTTCAAATACGGTATGAACACGAGACCAACTAAACAGTCTTCACTTACAGAATCTAGATTGCATAGTTCAAGGTACAATAATCAACCATCTGCAACCTGCAGTCCCACGATTTGACGATCTGCAAACGGCTGGAGTAGCAGCGATGTGGTGAGCGTGAAGCGGGCAGAATGAATGAACGCTGCCTCAGTTATAAAGCACGCTAAGTGGGTGGGCCGGACTTCAGCGATGACGATTGGACAGGAGGGGCCATGTGACACCCTGACTCCGTGCCTGTCTGAACTAACGTGAAGCTCTATTTAAATCAGAAAACGCAGTGCTTTCACAGTCTTTTTGCTGCTGCCGTTGTTTTACGGTGTTTCCGGAGTAGCCTGTCTAATGAAGATGTCCCATCTGTGAATTTACAGCAATTCTTAATGTATTTTTCGTCTATTATTGACACTTTGCTGCAGACGCTGTAAAATTCTACTCATAGAAAATGGCAACTTACTAATTAAAAATCAACATAATTAAGTAGCCAGCTGTTATGGAATGCTCTGACCAATATGTGTCAATGCAATGATACTATATAAATAATCTTTATATTGTATGAATAAAGGCTTTCCTCTAAACCCTGGACCAGCTCAGTCCAAAAGAAATTAATTGATCCGTCAAATCGAACCAAACAACAGAACTAAAGTTACATCTCTTAAATGCTCTCAACTACTGTGGCAACAAATGGATGTGCGTGTCTGTTCTTCTTCGCTGTGTTTGCTGAAGGTCTTGTGCTCATTAGTTGATTAAGTGCAAACATGTGTACCTGATTGCATCCTCTAAATCAGCGGTTCCCAAAGATGGGGTCGCAAGGCACCGAGAAGAGGGGAGGGGGGGTTGCAAGATGATTTCGAGTAATCAAACAAGATTTAAAAACAATTAGAAATAGAATATTCCAGTCATAATTGTTACAAAAGAAGAAGGAAAAAAAAGTTTAATTTAATATAAAACCTTGCAAATAGAATTAAGCCCGGAATGATCCAGCTGTGCTCCAAGCATCCATCTCATTAGGCGAGTTGAAAGTTGAAAGTAAAAGTTGCGCACACACACACTTTGATTGGCATATTCTGCTCCTGGCCTTTATTAAAAAACTAATAAATAACAATATGTTGTCAGGCTGTTGTGCTGTTTTGTGTCCTTGTTTGGACAGTGCGTGCCTGCATGTATCATCTGTCTGCTTTAAGCACCTCCAGGGAGAATGAGGATCAGAAGCTGAAAAGTTTGGGAACTCCTGCTCATAATGCTGTCAGGGCAGCTGAAGTGCACGTAAGATGGAGACCCAAATGACTACAAAAAGACAGAAAATGACCACAAAGAGATGCAGAATCACCCCAAAGAGACACAAATTGACCACAAGAAGACTCAAAATTACCTCTAAAGAGAGACAAAATGACCACAAAGGGACTAAAAATACTAGAAAAAGACACAAAAAGACCACTTTTCAGTTTTAAGTGACAAAAGACAGGAAGACGCTGTGTTGGAGATGTTAACCCTCCGAATCCCTGAGTGTTTTTTTTTTTTGGGTAAATGGAATTTATATAGATCAATGGTGACAGAGCTGCCATGCAAGGTGCTGCCTGCCATTGGGAGCAACTTTGGGTTCAGTGTCTTGCCCAAGGACACTTTGACTGTGGAGGGGCCGGGGATCGAACCGCCAACTTTGTGATTGGAGGACAACCCACTCTACCACCTGAGCCACACTTTTCACTGCAAGATAAAGTCCTGCACCATTCGTAGGTGAGCTGGTGTGCTCAAACTGCAGTGAGTAGGGAGTGGTGGTGGACCAGTGTCGCAACCGAGTCGTTTTGAAGCAGGAGGAGATCATCATGGTGAAAAAAAACCTTCTGAATGTGTAACAGAGATGAGTTTTTAGGGGTTTAATCAATGACCAAAGAGGGACTTTAATTACTCATGCATGTCCTGTGCACACTATTTACATGTTTTCCCTGTCATTCAGCTCAATGCTTTGTCAAAACCTCCATCTTTGTATCCCAGGAGAGGCTGAAAACACTACTTTGATGTACAATCTCACCCAACGTTCCGCTCCAGTTTGGCCGCATATTTAAGGGAATCTTTCAAACTGCCGTGGCTTTGGAGCAAGTATGCAGAGTTACAGCCTTTAACTAAGCCTAATATTGCATATAAATGCCATAAAAGTAATGATCTGTCACTTTATTATGGTCCTGTTTTTAAATAAAGCCAATATAACGGAGATAAACCCAGTCATGCCATTCTTTTGTATTCTGAGCCGCGTCTAAAAGAGCTTTCCGAAGTGCCGTCTTGCACAACATCTTGTGCATCTCCGGTCCTGCGGTTCAGTCCAAGGCTTTCAGTCATTAAAGGCTACTTAGACAGACGCTCATTGCGGAATCGAGGAAGCTGATGGACCTCATTGCCCTGATGTGGCATTTGTCCTTTACTCTCCTGGTCAGCGGCCATTTCCAGTGCAGCTTAGCAAAATAAAAAAAAAGTTCTAATGCTTCCGAGATGCGTTTTTAATTCTTCCCCGCAAGCTTTACTGTAATGGGGAAGTGTTGGGTTTGATTACAAGGTAGCTTCGTGTTAAGCAAAGCTTTGTGAAGGCTTTGCATCAAAGCAACAAAAAAAAAATGTTCCGACTAATGTGTTCCTCCTCTACATTGTATTGTAATAAACACCCTTAAGCAGCCTTTCTGATGCCATATGTAGCAATTTTCTGGAAGGTTGCCTTAGATCTATTTTAGGGTCATGTTTCTCCAGTCTGTGTGTATATTCCCCCCCCAACCACCACCACCTTTACAATATTTGAACCTTGGCACCGTGTTTTGCTGAAAGTTGCTGATTGTTCCTCGCGCAGGGTCATGGAGGGAAATCACACGAGAAGTGGAATTACATTATAGCTTATTTGGAGGCCACAAGGTTTCACGGGAGCCATCCATCAAATGTTTCAGGTGGTGTGTTTTTTTTTTTTTGGAGCCTATAAAGAGAGAAGCGATTCTGCAAACACTGCATAGTCTCAGGTAGGTTCCGCTGAGCAAAACACAAAAACACTCCTCACCTCGCTGAAAATGGACAAAGCCGGCAGGTCGGGGTGAAAGATCAGACCGGAAAACCTGCGCCTTGTGATTATGACTGCTGCTTTGGGATGTAGAAAAACACTTTCAGATGCATATTCATGTCTTAAATGACCCGGCTATCAAAATGTTTTGCATATTGTTTGACCTCTGAAAGAGCTCCAATAGTGGATTCTCCTTATAAAGTAAAAAGGGGGTTCAGCTGCTCCACTGATGCACAAGTTTGGTGTTTTTTCTTGCTATAACAGCACTAAAAAGCAATCACTTGTCGACAAAAAGTAAGACAAAGAGAAGCCTTATACCAACTGTTAGTTTTAAACCTAACATGTGAGAAATAACGCGAGCGCCACCATTTCTCACATGCTTCCCCAATTACCATCACGCAAATGTCTTGGCATATGTTCCGTGATTGAATTTGCATGGTTGATGTGCTGTACATCCATTTCCTTTTAAAAGTAATGGAGACAGACTTCTAGAGAGTCATAACAGTGGGTGGAGGGGGGGGAACAAACGGTGCCTTGTGTACCGAGGTGCTTATTAATAATGGGGCATGTCCTCGACTGCACTCGGCAGCGAGAGAGGCGCAGGCTGAGCCGTGCACCGCAGTCAGCCGGTCGTGAGTGTCCTAATGGTGCCGTGGTGATACATGACACGAGAGTGGGCAGCATTTCACACTTTGGACTTTTTTATGCCTCGGGATGGTTTTACATCACGTCCGGGTGCGAGGCGCCAGTTGAGCACATTTACAACTATTATCCCCTTCATCTCAATAAAAGTTTCAATTACGCGACAGAGATGGGATCAGATAAATGGGCCGTGGTGGTGAAATACTGTATCGGAGAGAGGGGGAGAGGAAGACGCGGGGAGGGCAAAAGGAGGCGAGAGGTGATTCACGTGCAATGAGGCTACGATTATGACCCCCCTGAAGTTGGATTTTGTTCATTAGGAAAAGCTCCACAGGCAACGGATGTACATAAACATATGCATTCTGACGTGCTTCTGTGACAGTAGCGTGCTTAAGCTGCGTGTGCTAATGGAAGTCATGGAAATGGTGTGGAAAAGAAGCACTTACGATGCAAAGAAAGTTTCTGATGAATCGGAGGTAATTAAGGATGGTGCGATAGGTTATGGTTTAATGTAAATAAGCTCAGAGCGATGCATATTCAGTAAGACGAGCACAAGCAGTATTGGCAGAAAGAGATAGAATAAAATGTGTTTTTCATTTTATAGCTATTAGCTGCTCTTCACATTCAGTCAATCCAATTAAAGACTGCAGGTCAATAGTTTACATAGGATGTGACTCAATACAGGCTGATGTTTTCATGTTTCTGTGGTGTTTTTAAAAAGCAGTAAAGACTAAACTACATACATAAAGGACTAGTCCAGCATGGAAACTGACATTTTTTTAAGAAACGTACGTCACCGTGGTTTTATGTCACGAATGCCACAAAGTAATCTGGTTAAATCATTTCGAATCACTATGTAAACAGGTTTAAATGATCCCTCTGCAACCATTTGTCATTGCAATCAGTTTAGGCATGTTTATTCTAACTGTATATGGATTTTATTTTATTTTTTTGGCCATCTACTTCGAGTATAATATTAATTTAGCATCAGAAAATTGAAATACAGCAAGGGATTCGATTTAGATCATGTTTCTTTCTGTTCTTTTCCCCCCAAAAAACCCATTCAAGCCTGATTCATATGAACAAACAGTAATCAGATTTTACACAGCAGCACGAACACGTGCAGAGTTTTTCTTAACTAATTTCTCTCACAGCTGTGTGCCTTTTTTGTGGCTCGACTCTGCCTGAAAAGAGGATATCTGGAGAGAAATCTGAAGTTAGTTCACAATTAAACTCAACCAGTTTTGACAAATAGCACATTTGTAGCTAAAAGTGTCCAACACGATGCCCCGGGATGGGACTTTAAATCTTAATGTTAAAACATGAACAATACTGGAGAGCTTTTAAGTGGATCTGAGACAAAAAATAAAAAAGTTGCACATCTTTGTAGCGTGATACGGCAACTACAGTGTCTTTTGTCACGCAGACCTATATGTGGAATGAATGACCACATCAACGATTTTCTATGGTCTTCAAGTTGAAAGAATTAACAAGACAAAAAAATAAAAAAAGAACGACTGCTCTTGTTGTGAACACCGGACTACTTAATATATACTTCAAGGATCTAATGGTGATTACAGGATCAAAGGTCGAAGTGTTGCCCACTACAAACAGAATGCATTAGAAACACTTAAAATATGAACATGAATCATTCATGAACCTCAGCAGCAATACATTACCTTTTCAAAACAGACAATTGTTGCACATCTAAGACCATTTTCCATGCAATGATATGCTCGACATCAAAACAGAACTGAAAATAAAAAATGATCAAAACGCAGCCGATGCCAAACATTTGCCTGCTCTGCCTAAATGAACTTGTGCAGTTCCTCTTTTAGTCTTACATCCATCTCCAATTTTGCATATGAAAAAAACCAAACAAACACATACTGAGTAAACACAAAATTCTCTCGAAATGTTTTGTCACAGAGTCTCTAATGTCTGATGAGAATGATGAATGGGAAACGTCCCTCAGATGAGGGTTCCAAATGGATTTAAGTGCTGCAGTTATTTGGGCCAACAATTAATTCCATGTTCAGTGTTTTTTATGATTATTTTCATACCATAATTGAGTAGAAATACTACTCTCTTTCAGATGTGTCCTTTCAGAGGATGCACTTATCGTGTAATGCGTATACAAGACCCCCCTCTGTAGTTTCTTCTTGTTTTTGTAGTTTGGCGCTGGTTCAGACATAAGCAGTCATTACTCCATGTAGGCACCAGCATGATATACTTTTGTATTATTCTCTTTTTTTCCCCCACTGTACAAAAGGGAAGCCAAAATATGTGGTTATGCTAATCAATTAAGTTCTTTTAATAACTGATCAATTAGAAATTTGGCAGAAGACGAGGAACATGCATAGTTTTAAATGTAATGCAGATTTGCTGTAGCACCTGGTTCCACGATGGAGTTACAGGTGCAGACCACCAGACGAGTTGCTGAAAACAAGCGCACCTCCCTGCTGACTAACTTCTCTGCAGCTTTAACTTGTGAAAAGAGGTGTTAGTTAGTCTCATGCTCACACTAACATAAACCAAGAGCTACGTATGTGTCTATCGGAAAAGAACAGCTATACCTGATAATGCTGCTGCTAATGTTCAACAGCAGCAAAACTCTAACAACAATTAGAGGTGGCAGTAAATACTTGACAGAAGTTGGAAATTGCCTCCCTGCTGCTAACTTATCCTCAACCTGCTTCATGGCTTTAACCCTTTCAACACTATAACTCGCCATACCGGTGTGCGATTTTCACCCCGTCTACCCTGCAGCCCGGTATAGCGGCTCCGGTATATGGCGATTTTCTGTTACATTCATTTTAATTGTCTATCAGTGGGAATCCCCGTATGTGAACAAGCGATTCAGTCATGAAACAAATTCTGCAAATAATAATAATAATAACAATAATAATTGCATAAAGGGTTCTCGCCAGTGTTGTAACAGAGTAACGGCTCGTTGCTGCCTGAAAAAATTACGCCGCAAATTGGGCCGATATGTTGTTTTCGAGGGTATGTAACGGGAAAATATTCCACAACAAGTGCCGATGGAGTTTCACTTCTGTCGTCTTTGCTGCGTATTCGCCGCGAACCGTTGGCAGCATTTGCTAAGACCCTCCCCCAGGTCGACGATGACGATTAAAGCCAAAGTTACTTAGTGTCAAAAGGGTTAACTACGAAAAAGTCAACTTTGAAAAATTAACACCTGAACAAACATTGATGTGATGAGAAGAATGTGATATGACAGATGTGTAATTAGATTTTCTTGTGTTTTGACTCATTGCCTACTGTCGAACATACAGGGTGTGGAATCTATTGCCCATACCTCAACCAGCCACCAGGGGATGGTTGATACATAACTACTGGGGGGCTGCAAAGTCATCCGTTTTATATGAAAGTTTTGATGCAAAGTTGAAAGAATCCAGGTTTTTCCTTACAAAAGTGCAGACACATCTAATGGATTCCATCGTCCTTCACTTAAGGATATTTCTTAAAAGGTCATCGGGTTGTGACTGCAGAAGCCATGTTTGGATAAAACAGCAAAGCGCCCAATACAACAAATCAAGTCTGCGCAGGTTCTCTCCTTTCCAATTTCCATTTTTACCTTCACACATGCACTCTGGTGCTTAAAGCAGATATAACAAATCTCTTTATCCCTGCTGCTGTCTTTACAAACATAATCTCTAATTCAAGGAGGAAATCATTCATAATGCTGGCCAAGGTTATTTAGATGAGCGTATCAGCGAAGAATGTTCGTACTGTTTGAGGGTAGTAAAAGCGCAGTATTACGCTTGAGTAGATAATTCAGCTTAGTACACTAATGTGACGTTTACTGTAAGTCTGATCACATCTTCCGTCACTGCAGGCACACGTAGGATTCCATTATACCTCAAGTAGCAGAAATCTACTTTCAGACATTACTGAGTTTTTTTTTCTTCATTTCTTTAAAGCACAAGTGCAGAATGTATTTCCATCACACCGCCGTGCAACTAGATTTCAGGCAGAAGTTGCACCTGTATGCCATTAACTGCTTCATTCATGCTTAACGCTCAGCAGGTCATTCATCAGCTACTTGGCTACCGGCTGACTCACAACATCCAGTCGACTCTTGTGGGTGAACAATGCAACCATTACAACAAGACACCTACGTACATATATAATGCAACTCTATTAATACACTCATCGCTACCACAGTTTCTCTCTCCACCAGCTTGACCTACTCTTTATATGTTGCCTTTTTTTTTGTTTGTTTTATAAGAAAGTTTGCAGGGTTTTGGCCTAAAGCAGCTCTTCTTTTATTCTTCACATAGACATTTCTGTCACTTTCACTCAGTACAAGTGAGCGCAAGAACATAAATGCCTTCCAGGAGAGCCTGTCTGAAAATGTGCATGATCCCCATGTTTAAATCGTCCAGATAACAATCGGCTTTTCGCCCTGCCTCTGAGTGCGACCATTTGTAACAGCTATAAACACACCCAACATGGCCGGGCAGCACACTGCAGGATTGAGTTCTTTTCTGGCACAAGCAGACACTTTCCGAAGAAATCTAATCTAAAACCTATTGCTCTTAATGAATGAAGTATGCCTTTCCACTTTTTGCATTGGTTATGATTAGTGATGCACGATATTAAAATTTCTGGCCGATACCGATATCGCGATTTGTGATATCGCCGATAATCGATATTACCGGTGTCGATATTCAATTTTTGTTCACACTGAAAAAATAACTGTAAGCACTGTGAGAACATGAAAACTATTCAAAAGAAGCCCATACCAAATGTTTCTTCTTTATCACGCAACAAGTCTAGGACAATTTAAGTCAAAACATCTGTGAAATAGCAGCAATATCAAATGTAGAGACGATGTGCTAATGTTAGACAATCATCGGCTAAATTTGTTCATCAGTCCGATACCGATGTATTGGAAAAAATACGAATATCGGATGATACCGATTTTTGATATCGCTGATAACCGATATTACCGATGTCGATATTCAATTTTTGTTCACACCGAGAAATGAGTATAAGTACGCACTGTGAGAACGTGGAAACTATTCAAAAGAAGCCCAAATTGGACAACATAGTCTTCTGTATTATGTAACAAAAGTAAAACATATTTAGACATATTTTATCACATCTAACGTTCAGAACCATTTAAGTCAAAACCTCTGTGAAATAGCAGCAATATCAAGTGTTGAGACAAAGGCACTAATGTTAGACAATCATCGGCTAAATTTGTTCATCAGACCAATACCGATATATTGGAAAAAATATCAGCCGATACCGATGTAGTCACCGATATATTGTGCATCCCTACTGATGCTATAACAAGCAAATGTCAACACACAAAACTGACAAGTGACTTCCTGAAACTGTTTGAACAAAACCTGACATCCTTCATGAAAGCAGGGTTTAGTAAAATGATTTTGTTTTGAGGATAGAAGCCTGATAATGTCATCTCTTGCACCACTTTAAAATGATATTTATTTAGCAAAATGATTTTTTTGTTTCCCCTCTGGCATCCACACTGACAGAAATTACCTCTGTATTGTGCGACCATTTGATATCAGCAAGACATATTCATTTTGACATCCGGATAAATCTTTCACCACTCGCTCCTGTGCGTTTATTAACACTGTCATACTCCCTTTTTTTGCCTTTCCGAAACCCAATCTGTTGAGCAGATCAATGAAACATAATCATCACATGCGCGCACACACAGTCTCAGGAGGATTGCTAAAAGCCTTACGCTCCGGTGCTTCCTGTAACTACTAGCAAACACTGACATTCACCCGTGGCCTGTTCGGCAAAGCAGCTCTCAGCACGGGACAGCATTAGTCTGTGTGTACACTGAGAGCACATGTCTGTATTTGACACTAACCCTGACAGTGTGACTTTTTGACTTATGTAATCGGAGACAAACCTTACTCCCCCACTCTCCGTCTCGCTGTCTCTTTTTCCCACTCGCTGCCTTTCCCCCCCTGAGGCGATGTGCAGACAGTGGCTGTGCAGTTCCAGCTTCGCTGTCCGTCAGCGTGTAGCGGGGACACCGAGATCCTCCATCAGCCGGGTGAGGATCTAGGTCTTAATGAGCAGACTGTGGCCCCGCGTTAACACTGACGCTAATGGATTTCTACAGTTCAGGAGCACGGCGGCGTCCCTGTGGTCTCAATTCAAATGGGGGGGGGGGATCAGCGCCAAGAGGGGAAAGTGGCTGGAAAGGAAGAAAGAGAGGAAGAAAAAAGGTGGCGGTATTGTGGAGTGGGTGGGCAGTGGGATGGTGGAAATTTGGTCTAGCTGGAAGGTTTGCGGCTGATTTTGAAGTTTTAGTCTGTTTTCGCTGACAGAAGTAATATCCTCAATGTGCAGAGCTGAAAATGGAGGATTTGGTGCTTCAGTTGGGAGGCTAGAACAGGACATTATATGTGATTTTTTTGTTTTTTAAAATTCCTCTGTGGTTGTTGATTCAACCCCTAAAAACTGTGCGAATTACATTAGTTACATATGTTTTTTTTCCATTGCTTGCTTAAAAATGTGAAGCAAAAAAAGCAACTGCAATCCACTTTTAGGCACTTTTCATCCAAGAGGCTTGTTCAGTTTATTAGCAGAGGAAGCCCCCATATAGAGCATGAGGTGTCGCAATAATTCTGGAAATCTGGAAACGATATGAATCACCTGCTGTGGCTGCAAGTCTCAATCAGGTTGAAGACTTTACACTGCATGATACACAGCACCCTCAACACCATCAGCAAAAAAAAACAAACAGCAAATGCACTTTTAAAACACTCATTTCCATCATCATCAGCCCAGATATCATCAGTAGGTGGCCTCCACCTTCTAGGAAGCTGCGTCGCCTGCTTCAACTTCATATGAACAGTCACATAATTGTAAATATATTCGCCAAACAGCTTCACAAATGCCATACAAGGTCAACAGGAAGTCCAACAAACACCATGCTGCATCTATAAGGTCTGGATCCAAATGAAAACCATTGGTGGGTTAAAGCGTCCCATCTACAGGTGCATTACTGCCACATCCCGTTGCAAGCGTGTCCTAACTGTGGTAAACCTACTTCCAGTTTGCCTTATTAACACTAATCCCAAAGGAGAAGTGTTAGCACAGCAGTTTTCCACACTGGCTGCCATGTTTGATCATCAGCTGATAGAGATTCAGCGCTATACCTGCTGCTTCATGTGCCATGTGTATCCAATTAAAGTGGATTTCTCAACCCCTGCTGCTGTGCAACATGCAGCAAGCTGGCACTGCTTTTCCAGGAAAAAAAGACAGTTCTTTGACTTCATGGAATTAGACTGAGTTTAACCTTAAGCTCGTGACGATCGCAAAAAAGAAATCCGAAGAGCCGTGCTTACAAAACTATTCCCAATGTAAACAAGAATGTAATCAATTTTAAATCAACTAAATTTTCTTCATTATTCCCGAGCTGATTGTCAATATGTATCGAGGTCTACGTTTTTGGCTGCTGATTTCTCAGTTTCATCATTTTGCCTTTTCCTCTACAGACTAAACGCGACCGAATCCCAAGAGTAATTTAGTCAATAATATTGTCACTGCAGGGTCGATCAGAGGCGAAAGGACTGTTAAATCACACTGGTTTTACTCTGTTCTCAAGTAGCAGAGTTTAGAACCAACCACTGATACACCTTTGTTTGATGCTCACACATGTGCGGCAATTTTCTGCCTGCATGCTATATTTACTCCCACAAGCATGCATTCCACTGAAACACGTAGCTGATGAGCTAAATGAGATGGATGGAACAGAGGGGGGGGGGGAGTAGGGGGTGCTGTTGCTATCATGCCCGTTCGGTCGCTGATAAAATTATTCAGCATGAATTGTTGATGTCTTGGATAATTGCACATTTCCATGGATACGGTCCCGCTGAACGTGGCCAGAGATGGAGGAGAGACGGTGGTGGGATTAAAACAGAGGAGAGAGCACGGGAAACTTTGCACAGCTGGTTCAGTCACGCATGCTATCGCGGGCACGGTGCTTTCTGAATAGCGCCATTAGCCGATGTACAGAAGTGTTGCTGTGAGACTGCACCTTGGTTTCTGCTTACACAGAGAGCTGTGTGCCACATGCTGGCATGTCTGCTACCCCAGCAGGATGCACTGTGCTGTTAAAAAATAAAAATAAAGATGTGAGGAGGCTACTACAGTATATGATGGGAAGATGCAGTCGCCACTATTTGACAGCAATTATATGAACAACAGCAGTAAATAAAGTGTTTGAAGTAGCAGTCAGAAGGCTGTATGTATTTTTATATAATGTTAGAACACCTGTGCTGGGGCAATGGCAGCTACAATCCATAGTTCAACTGTAGGTAAATGGTGGTGTTATTATTACACTGTATAACACATACAAGAGCAGAATGACCATTTATATGTTTTGTTTAGCTATATTTTATTTCATATTAATGCTTGTGTTTATATTTTTCTTCTATATTTTACACACTGCTCAAAAAAATAAAGGGAACACTAAAATAAATCAAAATGATTATCCCATTAGGTCTGGATTTGGACTCATACTCAAAATAGAAGTGAAAAATCACATCACAGGCTGATCCAACTTGAGTGGAAATTCCTCCAGACCAGTCAGAATGAGGTTCAGTAGTGTGTGGTGTCCACGTGTCTGTATGACCTCCCTACAACATTTGAACATGCTCCTGATGAGGCGGCGGATATTCTCCTGAGGGATCTCCTCCCAGACCTGGATTAAAGCATCAGTCACCTCCTGGACAGTCTGTGGTGGAGGAACAAGACATGATGTCCCAGATGTGCTCAGTTGGATTCAGGTCTGTGGAACGAGCAGGCCAGTCCATAGCATCAATGCCTTAATCATCAGGAACTGCCGACACTTCAGCCACATGAGGCAGAGCGTTGTCATGCATCAGGAGGAACCCAGGGCCCACTGCACCAGCATATGGTCTCTCAGTGGGTCTGAGGATCTCATCCTGCTACCTAATGGCAGTCAGGGTACCTCTGGCTAGCCCATGGAGGGCTGTGCGGCTCTCCAAAGAAATGCCTCCCCTCACCACTACTGACCCACCAAACCGGTCATGCTGGAGGATGCTGCAGGCAGCAGAACGTTCTCCACGGCGTCTCCAGACTCTGTCACGTCTGTCACATTTGCTCAGTGTGAACCTGCTCTCATCTGTGAAGAGCTCAGGGCGCCAGTGGTCAATCTGCCAGTCTTGGTGTTCTCTGGCAAATGCCAATTGGACTTGTAAGCACAAGCCCCACTTGTGGACGTCGAGCCCTCATACCACCTCATGGAGTCTGTTTCTGACAGTTGGAGCAGAAACATGCATATTAGTGGCCTGCTGGAGGTCCTTCTGCAAGCGAGGAGGAGGTAGAAGCCCTGCTGCTGGGTTGTTGCCCTCCTACAGCCCCCTCCACCTTCTTGCCATGGTTCGCATTGATGTGCCATCCTGGATGAGCTGCACTACCTGAGCAACTTCTGTGGGTTGTAGACACCACCTCATTCATCCCTCCAAATCAGTGTTAAGTAGATACACCACAGGTACAGCACTGGGTGGATAGCTCTCAATCAGCCTTGCACATCTGGATGCTGCAATTTTACTTCATTGTTGTGTGTCTGCCAAACATTGCATCTCGTCTAATGGCCAAGAAGCTCAATTTTAGTCTCATCAGACCAAAGAACTTTCATGTTGTCTGTTCTTTCGCTGACATGTAAACCTTATATTTCTAATTTCTTGACAAAAAAAAAAAAATCTGAATAAAATTGACCATGAATTAAGTTTGAAAAATGACCAAAAGGAAAAAAAAACATGGTGATTCTCCTGTTCACCATGTCTGTCTTCCTCTTCCACTCTCCCCTTGTACTAGTTAACACTTGAACCAGTGACAGACAGCGCTGCACATGTCAATATCTTGTGTACAGAGCCGCGGCGAACAGTGCCAGTCAGCACTAACCTCGGTGTCAAACGCGGAACAATTTCTACAGCTGTTTCACAATGGAAAGCTCTATGCGATTTGCCAATGAAAGGGTTTTAATGTGAAACACGAAACAGCAGGAGAGGGTTCCTTTGAACACAGAAAAACGCTGGCCCAGCACAGCCCACAGGAGAGCATTCAGTTCTGATCGGTGAAAATTAACAAATTACCTCGCAACTGAAAGGTTTCGAGATCGACTCGGAGCCCGCCATCTTGCAAAGGTTGAAAATGATTAACTGGCTGGGAACCGCGGCTTCAAAGTATGCAGTAAAGAAAGTAGAAGACATCTGGTGGAAGACAAATTGAAATTTTTAAACACATTTTATAGTTTGAAAACCATGAATTGTTGGACTTATGTTGTATCCTTGCAATCTTGCACCGTACTCAAACAAAACGCCGTATTTCATTCATGCCAATCAACACCCACACTGAATATTCATACTGTGCAACTAAGAAAAGCACAGGACCCAGGCTAATAACTAATTTTGGCAGCAATGTCAAAAACAAATAACATTCATTTTGGCTGCAACGTAAACATTATTATGAACTTTCACCTTGGTTCTAAAGGAAGAGAAGATGTGCCCTGAATGTGCTAAACAGTTCCGCCCACATGCGGCATAATGGTTAATGTAAGGTTTATTCAGATCCTTTTGCTTCTGCTGAGATATGTGCACTTGGAGTCATTAATTTCCAATGGGCGATTAGCGTTTTGCATCATGCAACTTAACATGATAAATACAGCTCACAAAGCCATAAAATGCTGATCTGTCATAATTATAGATGAGGTGCGATTAAAAAGTTCTGCGGGCGCATTTATAAAAAGCAAAGAGCTTGATTTAAATTTTTACTGCCGACCGGGGTAGTTTAGTTTTACAGCTCCCGGTGACACACATGGAACGGACTCTGAAAGTCACGACCTGTTAGCATGTTGCTGAGTTTCCTGAACAAGGGGAGCTTTTCATGAAGGTTGGCTCATCCAAGGCCTGAATATGATGTTTAGCCTCTGCTCTAGTTTAAGGTGCATGATGAAATTGCATATGTGTAAAAAAAAAATGTGCATGTGACGTAAGTTTGATGCTGATGGTGCAATGTCACATGGGATCTTGATTCATCCCTGTTGCATTTACATGACTGTACTAGAAGCCTCTCATTTTTTTAATCCCACTGCACGGTAAATTTCCTTCATAGTACCTACATTGTGTACCTTTATTCCATTCTGCATCCGTGTCAGTATATTACGTGTATGTAACCATTAAAACCTACCTCTAGATTTCTCCTAGAATCATCTTATTCTGAATTTACGCTAGAAATAAATGGCATTTCTTCTTCTTTTTTTGTGTGTGTGTTGGATGGATTGGTATCTAAGTTTCTCTTTTTATTGTACTCTTCCAGATGGGTTAGCAACAGACTTTTGTAGTCGCTTGTCAGGAACGTTAATGCGCCGAATTTATCAATTTCCCACCAGTGCTTAGTCACAAAAGCGTGTTCTAGGCAAAAAAAAAAAATCAGCATATCAGAATCAAAACAGCAGAAATGTAGTTGAAAGCACAGAACGGAACGTGGTTTAATAAATAGAGAAGAATAATATAGAATGGAAAGAGTGCGGAGATGGATCTGTGAGCACAGCTAGTTAGTTCCAAATGCATCAATGGGCACCTCCTCTTGACTCAGGCGGTAAATTAAGGGGCAGGGCCCATTTTCCTCAGTGGGAGCCTTAACAGGAATTCTCTCATGCGTGGAACTCGGTGGCCTGATGGGTTTTCAGCCTCAAACTGTCAAAGCATGTTGGGGTGGGCTGAGAGGGGAGGCGACCTTTATCTGTGCAATGCAAATTGAACGGGGAGGAAATGTACATGTGCACTGGAAAACTGACCCTTTTTTCCTCTGTCATAGGAAGAAAAAAAAAAAAGAAGCATTTGCGTGTATTAGTGCATGCATGTGTGTGTTATTGGATGTTTCTGGGTGAGTTCGGGTGAAATTGCTCGGACGGTGAAGTGACAAAGGTTTCTGCTGCAGAGGTCGAGCAAATATTCTATTATTGAGTGTGGCGTAAAAGAGAAAGGGGGAAGTCCGTTTTTCAAATCTAAAGACAATCACCGGCTTTGTTTTTTAGTCAAACGCCACGCAACAATGCCATTCCACTGGACAAGAACTATCACAGTCGGCTACAAAAGCACACTCAAGGTTTAAGTAATTGCATAATGCCCGAATAATATAATAATGTGCATAAGAAAAATCACACAGAATTTGATTGTGCTTCTCTTATGATTACCAGTGGCAGTAAATTTATCTAACAGCTGGGAACCGTTGAATGAAACCTGCAAGGACTCATTTGTGTTGAATATCAATTCAATGCTCAAATGCATTTCTGAAAGTAGGGGCAATTAACAGGCTAATTATCAGGACCGTGGAGAACATTCTAATCAGGGGAAAGAGCTTAAGTGAAATAGTGTTGTCAACGCCGGCTGAGTGGTGAGCGGGAGAGGGAAATGTCTTTGACTGTTGCAACCACGACTTGACCTTTGTCAAAAACTTGTGAAAGTGATTAAGTTACTTTGGAACGCAATGAGTCCTGCATAAATCACGGCACGAAACGATGATTAGAGTTTCAGAAAGCGTGTCCTATTTGTTCCTCAAAAGCCGACACGCGAGAACTGCAGTCGATACGTGTAGGCACAATTGCTACAGCAGCGTATCGGTTAACTTTTGCACATTGTTTGCTTGAAAATAGAATTATGAGCCTCAATTCCCTCCAAAATCTGACATAAGTCAAACTTCTGGCGACACCATAGC
The DNA here is from genome assembly GCF_000690725.1 of Stegastes partitus. Lineage (NCBI taxonomy): Eukaryota > Metazoa > Chordata > Actinopteri > Pomacentridae > Stegastes > Stegastes partitus. Next base: position 9,806 of record NW_007580079.1, on the reverse strand, counting down.
TTGCTAACAACAGGAAGAAAGAAGCATGCATTTGATGTATAGTTAGACTGTAAACAGGTTTCAATAGAGGATACAATAAAATTTGGATCACTGCATTGATTAGCATCTCGTTCCCTGGTCTCCCTGTAACAGCACCCACCATCTCTCATTAACTGTGTTCACTTCTTTTGATCTCCTGCCAAATGATACTGGGGCAAGGTGAAGAGTTGAGTTTGGGGTGGAGATTGCATCTATTAAGACTTGAATGAAAACACTTGACCATTTCTGGCAGAGCACCGTGACTAAATAAATATAAAAGCGGGACCCAAAGGGAAGATGGAAATTTTTTTTTTTTTTTACCATCCAACAGGCTCCATTCTGAGCCTATGGAATATATAGAAGCCCTATGTAAACGGTGTCTCATGAGGACAAACAGTGAAATATTGCATATTTAAACCCCAGAACGATTCATTTATGCATTTATACATCTTGTCTACGGGGTAGCTATATTGCCGTAGCCACTCGAGGAGAAATATACCAGGCAGCTGGCGGTAACCCACTGCATCGAGCTGTAAATTTATTTAGGCCTGATGGACTCGACTGTGTTTTGTCCCCAATTTACCTTCTCTGATTTTCAAAACAGCCACGAGCCCTGGAGAAATAGTTAAACATGAGCATTGGTTTTATGCAATGTACTCTCTATTCATTTTGCTTCGCAAACATGAGTAGCCAGCTATCAGATGTCAACATCCATCTCTTCATTATGTCATTATCAACCCTGTGTGAGTTGCTCCCTGCAGCTGCCTGGAATTACATTGTCGGCCCAAACAAAACACACAACATTTAATATGGAGGACAACTGAGACGTATGTTTGAGGCGTTTTTTGCCGTATTTCAAAATGAATGAAATGAACGAAATGGAACAACAAATAGGGGCTGCATGAAATCTAGTTTGTCAAGCATATAAAAAGTAACATAAAAGATATACATATGGATGATTAGAAGTTTCTTTCAAGCAGTCAATAATGAGATATGTTTACGCCCAAGTGACAAAGCCCTTTATTGGGTATAGTTCACCATTCAGCCACATGAAAGCCACTGACAGGTGAAGTGAATTGACGTTGATCATCTCTACTGGGTACCTTAAGTCCTGGCATTCACCTGGATGTTCCTTCAACTTGTACCACTAAGGTAATAACTGCAGTGTTGTGGTGACAAAAGTTCACCATCAAACATCAAACGAGGTTATCTTATCAGTTCAGATAACAAGATTCTTCCATGTACTGCATCGACAAACAGCTTGTTTTCTCTTTTAATTTGGAGAACTTAAAACCTGGTAAAAAACCCTTTGAATGAAAACTGATAAGAGCACGTTTTGTGGATTTGGGAGTGTAATTGTGGAATAGAATGGGCTTTGGCAAATGCAAATGACAATCATGCTTAATCTTAAAGCGCTTTAAGCACCACAAACAAAGTCTCACACAGCCCCCATTGTGTTGGAGGTGAAGGCAGACGTTTAAAAGAGGGGCCGTCTCAAAACCTGGACCTACTTTCATTACAGGTACATTTTTCCATTTCCACACCTACATCTATGGCAGCAAAATCTATGAACACAGACTCTACAATATTCTCTTTTCTCTTCATTTCTTTTTTCATGATGCTGTCTATAAGTAAGCAGCATATGGATGAGAGGTCGTTGGGAGCATTGTTTAAAATGTCATCCATATGCATGTACTTTTCCTTTTCATATGAAACCAAAGCCTTTCACCCAAATACACTGAAATGCTTTTAAATACACAACTGAACCACACAAACAACTGAAACATGGAATGCTCACATACAGAGCTGAACAACTCCCACGTGTGAAAAGCTTTCTCGCACATGCGAGTAAAATGTGCTCATATTTGCATGTCCAAACCTGAAAAAGCGTGATCTGAATATCATCCAGGTCTAACTTCCCGTATAGATCAGCCTGATATATTTATAGAATGGCCATCATTTCCAACCTTAACTATTAATGGACCAACGTTCATTTCAACCCCCATCTGATTAGGACACTGTCATATGCCTCCTCTATGTGCCCGCCAAAATATGAAGCAGCAGTGGGGTAATCAGGTGCTTCCTTAACAAACTTAACGATTCTGATTCCAATTTCGATTCTGCTCCTAAAAGTCTTACAATAAGCAAGAGTAAAGTTCCTTCTTCTGTCTGTAAAATGCCTTGATAAACATAATATATATTGAAAGTCTGTGTGTTGTGTTTGCTGCTACAGAATAATGAGCCGCTGTTCATGCATTGTTATGACGATGTTCTCCGGTATTCTTCACAAAAAAAGTTCTGTAAGGCACAACATACCATGGATAGTGTATTGCTGCTCAGATTAAACAAAAGCTGTCCAAGTATACGTCTTGAAAACTCAACAGAAGACTGTGTCATGGTGGTCTGTTGTCAGCTAAACTCTGACAATGCTCTTTGCTTTCCAACAGGAAGCTGCCCAGTCAGAACGATGGATGACTACAGCATTAAATACACATGATGTGCTTTCTTCCATTGTAATAAACAGTTAGAGGCTTCACCTGATGGTGCAGCTAGGTACTGCATCTAATGTACAATACAGTTTCTAAAATGCATGTCCTACATTTTTTGCCATGCACTTTATAATACAGTATATAATGATTATACTGTATTTTCAATCAGGTAAAAGACGCCACTATTTAACTGTAACCACAGTGGAGTCCAATCCCATCTTTGCAAAGCATTTTTTGCAGCATTTGCTAAATTAAGCCGGTTGTTACGAGACAGTCTTGCAATGTGAACAATCCATCTGCTAATCAGCCTGAGTAGGCTAACTGAGAACAACGTGAGACTCATGATTTATTTAGACAAATGCATTAAGGGATGGGACGCATGCATTCAACTTGCATGATAACAGAGCAAACACATAATAGGTGTTTGCAGTACACTGGTTATAGATTAATCGGATTTGCTTAAGAGCTGATAATCGAAACTGCGCGTAAACTTTGCTTATTAGTCGTTTTGACCCCAGTTCAATGGAAATGTCTTCTATTTTAACTGATATCTTTTACCCTATAGTATGTGCGGAAGCTTTTTATTAGAGTATACACAAGGTCACTTGTGTTTTATGTGTGTTTGAGTTGTCGTTGTAAAAGCATTTCACTTGTATATGTGTGGTTTTTATGACAGCATGTGAATGATTTTTATTTTATATGTGTATGTGAGAGCAACGTCCACAATTTACTATGATGCATGGACGCTTTTCAGTTGTATGTAAAAGCACTTCACTTGTTTTTGTGCAAATATCTCACATGTATGTTGGAGGAAACTGTGTACACATTTCACTAATAAGTGTGCAAGCTTTCCAATAGTATTCATGAGATCAGCTGTGTATGTAAGAGTGTGTATGCAAAAGCAATCCATTGTGTGTGTAGTTTCCAGTATAGCATCGTTTCATATGTGTATGCGAGAGATAAAGTTCATATGTATGCATGGTAATCCTGAATAATGTCCGTAACGGCAACTCATACATATGCATGCCAGACACACATTTACTGCCTTTTTTACAATAAACATCATCTGGCATAACCTACGGTTGGCAGGTTAATGCTGGCATGCAAGGTAATAATTATTCAGCACACTCCTGTAGTTGTAATTTGTTCCTGAATAAGAGCATCAGCCGTTATGTCCCACCAAAAAAAAAAAAAGTATTAAGCTCTCTGCCAATGCACTGCACCTTTCCTTCTTTTGTACACTTTCAAAGCTCTCCTCAAAACAACAAGGCTGATCTCGGCGACCATTTTTACCTCCAAATATTTCTATATTAAGCATTTCGTCTTTCATTATACATCAATATCCAAGCGCTAACAAGCTGTAGCAGTACTGTGTTTTTTTTTTTTTTTTCCCCTCATCTGGCAGATTCAGGTTTCATCTCCCTAAAATTTATGCAGATAATTAAGCACTGGGGACACAATTAAGGAGACAGGTATGTGTGCCTTTGAGTTAATTGACTGATTTAAGGAGGGTAAGTGTACAGAATAATGTTATCTGCTTGGGTACTCGGTAGCTGGATGTCCACACGGGGAACATCATTTATCTTTTGACGGCACATACATTGACCTGTTGTAGTCCGCGGAAGTAAACAAAAGTTAGAAATGTTGAGTAATCAGACAGCAAACAGCACACTCACACGTAATGATTATGCCCCTTTGCTGAAGCGTGGATATTAACAATGCAAATTTTCCCAGTATGATACTCCGGCGCTAAAGTGTATCCATTTACAATGCAAATTTATGCTATAAATTATAAAAAAGGGTGTGTTACATTAGAGAACAATTAATCAAATCTACGGCTGATTAAACATATGTTTGAGGCTGATGCTTACATCACATTATTTAAAAAAAAAAGCACAATTTATGTGCATTTTATGAGTTGTCGGTGTGTAAGTTATGGTTTTCGCTGCACACTCGCGTTGCTAAAAAACTTTTAATAATGTGCTCCTAATTGTGCAGCTCCTGAATTATGTTGGAAAAGGTTTACTTTTCTAAAAAAAATGTATTTAGTCAAAGGGGGTATTTATATTCAACAGAGCTCCCTGAGCACAGGCAGGCGTCGGATCATTCTTTACTGCATGCCGCTGATTATTCCGTAATGCCTCCGCAGACAGAGTCCTGATTGTTTTTGGTTCTGAATATTGAATCACACGTGGCATTTCAGTGATAAAGCACATTCCCGCTGCGGGATCGATAAGGTAGCGCCGCTACTTTTAATATATTACAGGTGATTGTGTTTCCTTATGTTGCTGCTGTGGTTTGAAATGGAGTTTAGTCTAATCCAGGGTTATGAACGTTTGCATTTCAGACAATGGCAATAATCTCTTAAACATAGAGGAGTAGTACTTAACACATGAGGCAAAGTAAAGGTAATGTTAGCACTGTGATTTTATATTGGGCGAATAAGGTGTCACGATACAGCAAAACTGACAATAATCATGATATTTATAGATAAATTGTTGATGTCACGTGAATAAATGCCATATAAACATATTGTAAATAACCCAGAATCAGTCATTAGACCTTTTGTTTATCATCTAATAAGGTTGTAAGTTCCCCAATTGTGCCTATTTTTGGCAAAATATTGAAAATCGTACACGTGCCAGGACACGTTTTTCAATTTTTTATCTCAAAGTACTGCAAAGATGGTTTCCTGTATCATGACCATATAACCCCTGGTTCTGAACGGGTTGTTTCCACTGTTTCTGGGTCTTCTGTTTTGTGATTGACAGACTGGATCAGCCGACGTAGCCGTAAATAACTGTTTAAGACTTCTGTTGTTGTGCCGCTTTTAACTTTCTCTCCGAGCAATTATTTTTTACATGGATATATCAACAACACCTAAGCAAAGCTGTTGTGTTTTACTTCCGTATTTGATGAGTTTGTTAGATAAGGTTGTGAATCAGTGCTTTAGCGGAGAGCAGCAGAGCAGAGCAGCTGCTCGGAAATAGCTATAAAGTGACTGTCTGTTAACATGTAGTCTTAATTGGCTGCGTCTGAGTCACTGTTTTGACATCAAAAACCAGACTATGTATAAATGAAAGCAGCTTTATTGGTAATCTAGCTGTACTGAAATGCCATATATGTGAGCACAGCAGGCAGCAGAGAGATGTAAACACAACAGGTCACATGAGAACAGAGTAACCCAACCAGACTATGTTTATTGGTTTCAGTTCACTCTTAAAACTTTCCATCCTCTCTGAACATCACTCAGCTTTACAGTTTCCACAGAGTTCTGATCTGATCAATTCTAACGTCAGCCACATGAGCCACAAAATGCACTGATATTTGTTCTGAGGACGTTGCCATTGATAATAAAAGTGCATTTTCAGTTCTTTAGGTGCTGCATGAAGACTCTTGTGTTCACTCTCACAACCAACAGCATTTGTCATACTTTACTTGTGAGACGTCAAATCAATCAAATTAAATCAATATTGTCATTTTGCTGTACATACACAGTGTGACGATGGTGAAGCCGCAGATGCTGCCCAGAGCTAGCTGGACTCCGTGTTGGCTCAGCATGTCCAAATCACCAAATCGATCGCCGCAATTCCAGCACCATTCTCGTCTCTCGGCCACAAGTTTTGCGGAATGAACATCTGGGCTAGACAAGACACTCAAAACGTTCCCTTTCGTTGTCTCCTGAAGGGGCCGCTGCATCTTTGCGTGCCGCCATCACCATGGCAACCATGACATTTTAGTGTTATTCTCATGCGACCAAATACACCTGTGAAGTAGCTGCTCATTCAGAATAGCTCACTTTGGAAACAGCGATGAGTGAGGGGATGATTTAGATCCGTTTCTCACCCACTTTTAAAGCTGGTAGGCTTGAAGTAACAATCTTCATATTTTCACAGCTATTCATTTGTTGCATAATACATACAAAACACAATAAAAGTGGATTTTCACCACATGTGATCTTTCAGTTTTTCTTCTCGTACGCTTTTCACAACCATGATTACACCCTCTCTGCACTTCCCTACGCTTGTATTCTGAGTGTAATTAATTTGTCAAAACACCAGTAAAGCACAATAAACAACATGATATAAATTCTCTACACAGATTTTCCATAGATGCTGCGACATTATCATGAATTCTTTTAGATGATCTACCTGAGCCACACATTTTATCAACTCATCTGTGTCGAAAGCATAAAAACATATTTTTTTTTCCTTGGTTGAAAAGCAGTTGCATTCTGCTCTAGTCCGACATGGACTTCACGTTTTCTCTTAATGCCTAGTAATATCGATTGTGAATTTTTAATAAGCCCAGATAAGATCAGGGTAAACAAACACAGTTTTCAGCAATGAAAATACAATTACTGGTCCATCATGGAGCCTTACTCTCTGTGTTTGTTTCTATCTACAAATCCCCAAGTCATTAAAAGACTGCAGGGAGAAGGGGAAGATGTACTTTGTTTGACTAAAGTCGCTATCAGGCCTGCATATGAATAAGTCTCTTTCTATCCAGATCAGCATGCCACTTGGACGCCCCTATTGCTGTCTCATCAGCATTCAGATAAAGTGAGTCAGACACTTCCTGGTGTAGAAAACTGTCTGTAACACTTAATGTCATTAAGGAACCCAGATCTGACACTGAGTGGATGTTTGCACAATGAGATACTGGTTTGGAATTTTGTATGTATCCAAATCTTATTATCTTTCTGTCTCTGCGCTTATAGATATGGAAGTATTAACCGGGGTGCCAACATTTTAGAAAATAATAGTGCATAAAGAGGGTTTTTTTTTTTTTTGGCATTTTGTTGGCAAATTGATCTCTTCAGTTCCAGCCACTGCTTTGCGATACATTTCTGCACACTTATTCTGAGCTTGAACATTGATTTAAGTGGCAGAAAAAAAAAAAAAAAGGCTGAGACATCGTTACACTGGTTACCCACTGTGAAGCGCTCCCTATTTCCCATTTGTGAGTAAAAATAGCAGACATGTGCTTGTCTAATAATTGATTAGATAGCTACTTATTAACACACTTGTGCAATAACACATCTGGCCTCCCAGGAGTGTGACTACTATTCAATTAAGCGTATATCCTGCAGCTTCCAGTGCCAGACAGATCTGGTGTTATATATATATATATATGCACACTTCTCTGGAGTTTATTTAACTTGGTAAAATTCCTAACGAGTTTGAAAAAGTTCATGGTTTTAGTTAGCTGGTTTCACAATGAATATACATTTCTTTTAAGATGACTCTTCAACGGACTATTAAAGTTTCTCTATTTTCATGTATTTTCTCTTCTTTGCCAACATCCCAAGGATAATATGCCTCGTACCCATTTGAATAATTGCTGCATATACTCGGCGATATCTCAAGGGGTCTTTTCGGAGCTGTGGTGACAGTGTTTTCCATAAAGAGCTCGAGTTGTTTCAAAGAAAATACCGGTCCGTGTACTCCTCAGAAGTTATTCTCGTGGCCAAGGACCAGCTAACAATTATTTGTGAACTCTTCCCGTAACATAAAACAACATAATTAAAACCTATTGGTGTAGCAACAAGGTATGCAACTTAATCCCAGTAAATGAATGAAAGATCTACAGAATAAAACGTCCAGGACAGCAGTAATGGCTACAGCTATACACTAAATAATAATCCAACTTGGAAATTGTTTGATTTGTTCCCCGTTTAGTGGATAATGAACCCATTACTAACACAGAGTCCATATCATGCACACATATAGGTTTATGATTTGATTTTTGGGGTCTACCCAAGTTTATTTGCAGACTCTATCGTTAAAAAAAGACATTATTTCACCTCATATTGTACGTTGTTGTCTCACCCTGGCAGGTTAAAGTAAAACAAGACTAGTTCCATACCTCATATCTCTGAGTACATGGATGTAGATGCAAATGTGTGATACGGTGAATAAAGCTATTTACAATGCCACCCTGTTTGTGGATAATTACAACCAATTAAAAGTTGCTGCTGTTTTTACATGCCTAAATGTGCAAAACTCTCCGGCTCCTGATGCTGCAGGTATTCAATAAACCCAGCAGGAAGCAACAAGCTAAACTGTGAGCCCGGGTGTGACAGCTCACCAGTCTGATGTGAGGAATAGCACGCGGTGTGACTTGCTGTTGGATCCTGGTGGGACTGATCGCTCTCTGCACTGGGGATAATCTATAAATATGAGTGTTTAACTCTCTTGGTTTGGAGACGCGCATAAGGATCCTGCTGCTGTTGATGCTGCAGGTATTTAATAAACTAGGAGGTAAAGTTCCTTCAAGCGAGTTCAGCTTCAGGTAGTGTCTTTATTAAGTTTTGATTTTTATGGACGCGACTGAATAGATTTGAAATTTTAGGTCAAAGCGAGTGAGAAAGGTGTTTCTGGCACACAAACTGTGTCCTTTTTCAGGAATATTGATGCTGAAATGTGGAAAAGGCCTTCACAAAATCGCTTCAAAGCCACGGCCACCGCGTCAGGGATTATAACCCCTGTTTATGGGTCACCTGCTCAACCTGTTGAGATCCTTCTCAGAAGATTTCTGATGGAACAAAAGTGATAGAAGACTTTTAGGGTGCATTCTCTTGTTCCCCTTCTTTCAATCTGACCTTTGCAACAACAGCTGGTTCACTGGGTAATAGTCTATATAAGGTAAGGAGACCTATAGTTAGGGTGAGGCAGTGCAGGAGTCTATGATTGAGTGAAAATGGGATGCTTTTTTGTAATTTAAATAAAGATTCTATCTGTTTTCAGGACTTCAAACCTCTGGACCTCTCCCTCTTCACTATTAAAAAAAAAACTGTTTACAGCTGCCCATCAGATAACATTCAAAATGCAATCCACTACTCCTGGCGCAAAAAAAAAAAAAAACTCCTTTCAGCACTGAAGCCAAAGCCTGGAAATAGAAAAGTGTCCTTGATCCTTCAGCGCATAGTAATTATCTGTCTATTTTGAACTCAACATTTCCTTGGGAAAATGCTTGAAAAAGCAGCAAAGTTATCTGGAAATGCATCACATCTTCGGAGAGGCTTCAGTCTGGGCCACGGGCCCATTATAACACAGACAGCACTTGTGGAGGTAGCCAGCGATTTGAGAATTAAAAGCACATTTAAGAAGCTTTCTGTTTTCATGTTGCTAGATGCAATTAATACAGCTGAAGATGAAAATGTGCTTGACGGATGTCTAAGTACATCGGCCTGTCTGCAAAGTTTTTAATTGGTTCGGATTATTTCTAATATAAGGAATGTGACGGGTTTCGCTGAGGAATGAAAACCTAATATTGATATATCATTTATGAGAATGG
>NW_007580078.1:48011-61629 GCF_000690725.1 Stegastes partitus | reverse complement strand
TGACTTGTGACTTGTTGAACGCTGACCTGGTCTCACCTCTGGGTAAAGTAGTACTACATCAGTGCAGCGTTTCTCAGAAGGATGACCGACCAGGTGACCATGTGACTCGGTGACCATGTAGCCAGGTGACTGTCAGCTGATCTACCTGTGACTTGTTTTCAGGGCTGCAGGACTTTCAGGCTGCTCTGAAGATCGACCCTCATAACGAAGCTCTGCAGGCCGACGCACAGAGAATCAGAGACATCATTCAAGGCTCTGCAGGGGAGACACAATGAAACACAACTGTGTGATCCATACAGTGTTTGAAAACAGTACTAAAAATACAAATACAAATAAAAATCAATACAACTTCAGAGTCCAAACCGTCATAAATGTCTCGTTTTGTCCAAAAATACACAAAGATTCTATTTCAAAGCCGCTGAATCTTACATCTGAGAGCAGATATTTGACACGTTCATTTAGATTATTGAAGATCAACTCATAGATTAACTGATCACCTCAATTTATTGATGAGAACGTAAATAAATTATTTACATCTCAGTTCCATTGATGTCTTCATACTTTGGATCGCAAAACAACAAGAAAGTGTTGTTTGTCCGTTTGTTGTTTGTGTTATTTGTGTAGCTGCTTGCTGACTATTTGTGTGACCTGTTAATATGTACAGAGAACACTGGAGGTGTCTGTCAGTGAGCACAGAGCGCCACCATGTGGTCAAATAATGTCACCAATCACAAAATCAATTGATTTAATATCAATACATGAAGGTGGAAGAAGACTTTAGATCCTAAACTTCAGTAAAAGTACTGTGTAAGACGATTTTCTTAAGTAAAAGTGCTGAATTCAGAATCCTACTTTAGTAACAGCATTGAAGTATTAACATTTAAATATACTTAAAGTACCAGAAGTACTGAATGACTCACATTAGAATCAGAAATATATGGTTAACTGGATTATAGATGTTGATGTTTGCAGCTTGAGATACTTTTAATGATTAATCAATAATAATAAAGCGTAGTTTATTAGTTGATTTATATTCTAGATATAATAATTTAATAATCTTAAGTAAAAAAAAAAGCTTTAAAATAAACATAATGGACTATGAAGTATATTTGTCTCAAATATTTAGTGGAGTAGAATCAGAAAGAAGCATAACATGGACTTAAGTACACAAAGATCACACCTCAGTACACAGTAATTAAAATAAATGTACTACAGACCTCTGAAGATATGAGTTGATGATTCCTCTGAGTATCCAGAAATCCTTAAATGACTCCAGGTACAAATTCTGAACCAGAAAAGAGAAAAAACTGAGAACCTGAAATCATGAAATCTGCAGCATTTGTGCAGGAAAATTAAATTCTTTTCACTCAGATTTTCCCTCTTGATTAACAGATTTACATGTTTTCAGTGGCTCTTAATGGTCTTAATACTTTGGTATTTGGTATGTTTATTTTTAGAATAAATATAAAATAGAAATTGTAAAAACTGATCTCACTGGTTGTAATTTTTTAAAAAACATTTTCTATTTATCAATTTTACATGTTTTTATCCTGTCTTCGCTCTTGATTTTTTTTGTTCATATTTCTTTATCGTTATCTTGCAGCACTTTGGTCAACTCTGCTTGTTTTAAGACATTTTCTATCAATTAAACAAGCTTTTTAAAAAAAAAGAAGCCGGAACTTTTCTTTAATCTTGTTCATTTTTTCTTCACGCCCCGGCTTATTGGTTTCGGTTTGCCTTTTCTTTTAAGGCTTTTTTTTTTAGAAGCTCTTTACACATTTTGTGCAGGAAAAACCCAATTTTGTGAAGTAGTTAAACTGTAAAATAAAGCAGTGAAAGTATAATAATTCTCTCTGAACTGCAGTGGAGTAAAAATATGAAGAAAACACAACAATCAGAAAGACACTGAACACCAACATAAATGAGACTTTTCAAGATTTATTTGAGAAAATATAAAGGCTGAGAAACATTTTGTATATTTAAACATTTCACTCTACAATATTAAATCTAATCCGGCTCAGTGTCTTTATTTGCTGCGTCGACACTCTGAACCACGTATAAACAGAACATACAGCTATGTACAGGGCAGGTTCCGCTGCTGCTTCAGGAAACTGTGATTTCTTCGCCGTCCGACTCCGACTGTTTGCTCGACTCTGACGGGGACGAGGGGTTCTGATGGTGAAGGTGGTGGTTGTGGTGGTGATGGTGGTGGCTGTGGTGGAGGTTTGACTCTTGGCTCTCGGCCGTCGTCCTGCTCAGCCGGCTGCAGAAGTCGGAGCCCACGTCGGTGAGGTCCGGGTGGGGGTTGGTCTTGGTGGGGAGGGTCTGCTGGCGGCAGCCGCCCGTCGACAGCAGCTCGCGCTCCTTCGAGTTCCTCCACTTCATCCGGCGGTTCTGGAACCAGATCTTCACCTGGACGGGGGTCACAGTTAACAGTTAACCCAGTTGTCACCTGCAGAACTCAACTATTTTACTCACATTGTTTCAAACGTGGAGACACAAAACAAACTAAACTCAAACCACATAAAACAAAAATAATGCAAAAAAGTGATTATTTATGTGCTAAAAATGATCTGCTGAGCTCTTATTTTGGAGGATTTTGAGTTGATTACTCTGAAAATCTAGTTAGCCAGAAAAAAATGACATTTTCTAAATTGTTTCCTTAATTAGTGAAGTTGCCGTTATTCATAAAGAATATTTAAAACATCAGATATTAATTGAAGTGACTGAAAAATAACATTAAATTTATTTAAAGGCAAACCTCTACGTATTCATACAAACTTACCTGACCAATTTCAGTATTAGCTTTAAAACCCCAAGGTATTATTTACTATATAAATTCATCTAATAAGTATAAATGTTGAGGTAAAACCCCACAATACGACATAGGTACAGACTTAGTTGGGTCCTTTTATTATCACAATATGAATAACTGTATAAATTTACAACCACCACCTACTAGAAGCTCAGTAATAACCAGAAATTATCACATTTCTGTCGACAAAAGCTGAAAATATAAGAGCTTAAAGGTAGAGCTGTTGTGTTACGCTGCAAAGATGTTCAGGATAAAGTACAAGAGCTTTTATCAGTGTTTGCTTGAGAACATAAACTGGGCTGTTGGTTAAAATAAGCTCCACATTTAGCTTTTAGTTTCACTTTCCATTGATTTTTTTACTTCCATCTACTTATTGTAGCTGCACACTGAAGCTAAATCACGTGTTGCATGAGTTCCTTTTTACCTGCTGCAGATAAATGGCTGTTTTCACGAATTATCACTAAGAAACTTAAAAATAGACACGTCAAGAGTCTGAATTTTACTGCACATGTCATGTAAAGGTGAAATTTTAATCTGTTCTCAGATCGTTTCAATATTTATGATAATTAGTTTTAAAAAAAAAATTGTCTCTGTTTAGGTTTGATTTTCAACATTTACAACAAAATAAAGGAAACAGCAACACCAGCAAAGATACACAACGTGGTGTCCTGCACTTCACTGACGGTCCACTAGAGGGCAGTTAACTTCTGTTCACTTTGATTGAAAAGAGTTAAACGCACAACATAAAAATAAATGTTGTATCCAGTCTGTCCATCGGCTCTCTGTTTCTGTTCTTGTTTTCTACCTGCGAGTCTTTGAGTCCCAGTTTGCCGGCGAGCTTCTTCCTGTCCGGTTTGCTGATGTACTTCTGCTTCTGGAAGGTTCTCTCCAGCGCCTTCCTCTGGAGGTCGGAGAACACGGCCCGCCGCAGCATCCCCCTCCTGGGCTTCCCTCTGGGGGCCAGGGGCCACGAAAACGTCCCCGGAACCGGAACCACCGACGAGGAGGCTGCAGAGAACAAAACAGGAGAGAGAAAATAAATCCATGAGTCTGGTTCGGGATGCTCCTGATCAATAGTTCTGTTGTCAGTTTAAAAAAAACTAACATTTTGAAAAGCAAAATTCCTTAAAAGTAAGAAAATAGTCAAAAAACAGCAAAATCTAATCGACAAGGGTGCATTTAGGAGTCATTTCAAACCTTTAATCACATTTTCTAATAACAAAATGTGCTTTAAAAGCCTCTGCTTACACATTATTTTGTGTTTATTCTGACACGTACGACCTGATTTTTATTTTCTACATCAACCCGTTTCTTTTTCAGCTTGCTGGACATTACTGCTGTAAAATAACATCTTTTAAGCTCAATTGTACATCAATATAATTAAAACCCTATATAACTAGTTTAATCGGCCGGTATTTCTGGTGCAGACTAGTGAGATTTTAATCGTTCACATCACTGGTGTCAATAAAAGTAAATTAGAAGCAGGTTCAGTGAATAAATGATAAATCTCATGACATGTGGTTTTTAATCTGTTATTGAACATATAGAATCTAAATTACAGCTTTTTTTCCACTTTATTGTCCAAAATACAACAAAATCAAAACCTCCACTGCTGACTTGTGCAACACTAACATAATAAACAGAGTGAATGAATGATCAAATCTAACATTACAGGTAAAAGTTTAAGTAGCATCAGTATGAATGTTTATTAATTCACTAGAATTAGAAGTTAGAGTAGAAATCTGTGAGCAGGAGAACTTGTGCTTGTTTGAATTAAATGCACAAACAATAAAGTAATCGTCTTTAAGTCGGCTTTTCTGAGTTTTATTGGTCCTGTAGTGTTTCCAAAGAGCAACAGATCCAACTTTAAGTGACCCGGACGAGCAGAATCCTTTAGAGATTTAGTTTCAGCCTCTGAACCACAAAACCCGCTGGTGGATTTATTTATTTTAAGGGAAAAAAATCAGCAAAATGAGACCATTTATCAGCCAGAAACTGTAAAAACTGAAAAAATGTCTGATGTATAAGTGATTTAACCAGAAAAACATCTAAAAATAAGCAATAAATTGTCATATTTGAGGTTTTATGTGTAAAAATAAAAAAAAAAATAAAGCATTTGCACAAGAATCTGCAAGACAAACTCAAACATTTAGCGACGACTAACTTGTTTAACCCTTTGTGCCAAAATGACTTGTCACTGCTTCCATATAGAACTTTTACTTATTGTATTGTTTTTATTAAGGCACTATTCTTCTCTGGTACTTGTATTCTTATTTTATTTACTTTTATTTTTTACTTTTTATTTTTATTCTTATTTGGAATTACTTGTTTACTTTAACTGTTTTGCTTGCTTTAACTGTACTCTGGCAAAACAATTTCCTTCGGGATGAATAAAGTTTATCTTTATCTTTATCTTTATCTTTATCTTTTAATTTGAGTAAAAATGAGCCACAGTGAAGAAAAACCTTTTGAATGAAGCCCCACACATGAGTTTTGTCCTTAAAAGTCTTTTCTTCTGACACTTTCCCGACCAAAGTTCTGCTTCTTTAATCCTGAACGGCTCTACATATCAGCCGTATTTAAATTTCAGAGGCTTTTCTGCTTTTTTTTTCTTTTTGGCGATTACTCCTGCGTTCGTCCCTCCTTGTCTCCGTAATGAGCACACAGGCTCCCCGATGCTCGCCATAATATCCCCGTTCTGCCTGAAATCTGACGCTGAAGAGCCCAATTTGTCGAGCGGTGGAAACAGAGCCTATGCTAATGAGCCGGGCCCTCCAGAGCCGGGCTCACACCGCCTCTAATGAAGCATGAAGGAGGCTTGTATGGGCTGCAAATGCACAGAGAACCGTGATTGTGTTGTAATGAATTGAGTGGAAAAGGCCGTCGACAGGCCACTATATTACAGGCCCATTAAAGGCAGGTCAGAGGATTCACTCACGCTTCGGGGTTCAGGCCTCCTCAGCCTCCTCATTACAGATGTTGTGAGGAAATACGCTGAAAATGAAGCGTAGATTTTGCAGAAATGTGTTAAAATTCTGCAGCTAGTTCACGTATTTGTCGACCATTACTGGAGTTATTTCTATTTCTAAGTTATTTACAGCTGCATAAATGGAAAAAAAAGAGTTGGATTAAAATCACTTCACATATAAAAAGCTTGATTTGAGTTTTATTTCTGACTTTTTTCTGCTGTATGTTTGTGAAACTGGGTTTTTACAGCCTGGTTCTGTATTTTTATTTTGTTTTTGCATGTGATACGTTTTTTTCATCTAAATTCCTGAAAAGTTTGTTCAACTGGCTGCAAACTGTGAGAATAAATCACATTTAATTTGGTGATAATTATACGAGAAATAGAGAAAGTTTGTCCAGTCCCTGTTCGTTATATTTTAGTTTTAAGGGGAAAAAACGTAGCAGGTAAAAGAAAAACAGTTGCACAGTTTCTTAGAGAGACACAAAAACCAAACTCAGTGTCTTTATTTTCTGCATTTTCCAGCTAAATCTTCCTCATCGTTTCCTTAAACTCTGCTGCAATTTAGCTGATCAATCACAGGATGTTGAGGTTTATTGTGAGGAAAATGGAAACCGTGTTTTTAAGTTTATAGTAAAAAGAAAAAAACTTGTAAATGATACACAAGGAAGGTAAAGTTTTGTTCATAAACTGTCTCTAATTGAGTTTCTAAAAAGTCGTTAACAGCTTTTTTAGAGAGAAAAAGAGACTCACTGAGTGTCTTTATTTCACAGCTTCTCTATTTTCCAGCTAATTACCTGAAATGTTCCTGATTAGTTGTTGATTCATGATGTTTCCTCAGAAACTGCAGCAGGTTCAGTTTAATTCTAATGAAGACTAAAGTGTTCGCTGGTTTATGGGTTTTTAAGTTAAAAAAAATAGTAAATGATGCGTCAGGTGGGTGGAAATGTGTGAATAAACTGATGTCAGTGTCCAGCAGAGTTTCTAAAATCAGAAAAATTGTAAACAGTTAGAGAGAAAATGAAGCAAAGTTCCTGGAAATTCTCCTCAGAATTTTCGACAAATCTGCTCTTTAGCTGTAAATCGCCGGATATTTCCAGAAAAACCAGATCAATCTACAACATCTGTCCGTATTTAAGATATGAAATGATTAAATTATTATTTCTGTTGCAGATGTGCAGCAGCTCAATGACTTCAGCTGGATTTTGTTATTGTGGAGTCTGACTTTACAAGAACCTTTATAAAATAATATAATATTAATATCAGCACAAATTTACCGTCACTAGTTGGCGTTTCCCTTTAAGCAGTGGACAGAGCAGGAAAAGTTCATGTGACACGTTGTATTTGTGCAGCAGACATGCAAGAAAATGTAATAATGCTTTGAGTAATAGCAGCTTTGAGCTCCAGTAGAGCTCCATGTGAAGGAAATCTGCAAACATGCTGCAGAAACATCACTGAAATGCAGATTTACTGAACAGATCGATGAAGTTTTGCATGTCAGAGTCAAGAAAAGTCACCCTGAAGAGGTTTTGTTTGTCTATTTTTAACTTACCTGTCGTGTAATTTTACATTTTTGCCCAAAAACCTAAACTTTTCCTCCGTTTTCTTTATAATAAGCAGCAAAATGTGCAGCGTTTTCTTGGACACTTGCTTCATTTTGCAGCAGATTCGTATTAAATCGAGAGGAAAGTTTGCAGAAAATGCAAACTGATGAAAACAATGCGTGTGTGTGGATTTTTCAGGCCTCTATGTGACATTTTTCTAGTTCTTCAGGCTCTTGGCAGCTTTGCACCTCCAGCGAATTATCAAAACGGAGAAGTCAGAGTTTAGAAAGAGCTCAACAGAGATCTTGTGAGTGACAAACCCACCGACTAACTCCGCTGAATGCTGCCGATGTGTGTGTGTGTGTGGTTTCGCCTCCGATTGGTCACGGCTCTGGCGGCTTTGTGGGCCGGTCGAGGGGCTTGGTGGGAAAACGACGGCGCGTGAAGAGGCGCCGAGTTCCCGAGCTGGGAAGATACCCGCCTCGCATTTAGACCATGACAAACGGCACTAATATATTTAAAGCGGAACAAACCGGACTAATTTGTAGATTAGGACAACTGGTGCTAATGTCAGCAGTCAGCAGCCTAAAGAGGCCTTCAGACGGACGGAGAGCGTTCTGAGCCGACCGACGGATTCCCAAGATGCTTTACAGCAGCAGGACGGGCTGGAAAATGAAATTAAACCAGTAAAAAGGTGATTTATCAGAGCTCGTTATGAAAATACTTCAACTTTGCTGCATCTGCAGTTTGTTCTAAAGTCAAACAGCTGCTTTCAAACCCAAAGTGAATCACTCTCAGATTGATCACCAACTCACAGGCTACAAATGTGTGAAACTAAAAGAGTTTTGGAATTAATTAATTTTAAATTATTGTAGCTCAGGGCATCATGCAGAGATTTAAACACTCGCTGCCTTCTAAAAAATATGTTTTGGTTCCCAGGAAAAAAGTCAAAAAGAACCTAAAAATTCAGATTTTAATACATTCACAGTAAAACCAAAAACATTTTGTGTGTCTTCTTGTCATTTTTACAGTTTTATATGTTCTCACTGTCCTACATTTTTATGAAAATGGACCAAAAATTACACTTGAATCAGTTTGTAAACGACAAAGTCTTGTCAAAAAAAAAAAAAATCAATGATTCCTGCTGATGTTTCTGGGTGGTTTTACTCCGTGAGACTGTAATAAAAATATTTTAATTTAATAAAACAGACTCTCCCTTTATTGTTTTCAAAAAAGTGTAAAGTGATCAAACCACCTCCTAATTAAAAATAAATAAATTAATTAATTAAGAGCCAGTGTTCATCATTTTATTTTTTTATTTTTCATAACTTCTAATTAATTTTTAAAAACTTTTTTAAAACATTTTTTCTAGATTATTTATTACAATTTTATACAATTTTCAGTTTTCACCATAATAATAATAATAATAATTATAATTTTAACTTTATTTTATCTTTTCTTTTAAACCATCTCTTTATTAATTTTTATCGACTGTAATTGATTTTATGATGTTTAACATGATAAAAGTTCTTTAACTATGCTGTGAAAATGAATCATATTTACATCCTGATTGACTTTAACTTATCTCAACCGTTTTCATTAACTCTCACATTATCCATTAGATTTTCGATTGATTGTGAAAACAGTGAGAAAAACCTGTAATCATTTTAAACGCACAAAAGTGACGTCTTGTTTTGTCTAAAAACCCAAATATATTCAATTTATTATCATCTGTAAGAAAGAAAAGCCTCAAATTCTCACAAAATAGAAAATAATTGATTTGTTTGCTTTAAAGGAAACTATCATTGAATGAATTAAATAGTTCGTTACACATAATTAGACAACCGGCACCTCGATTAATCGATTCGTTGTTCGATGTTTAAAATGTCAGAACAGAGTGAAAAATGTCCGTCAGTGTTTCCTTCGTCTGGTTTTGTCCAAAAATATTCAGTTTACTGTCACAGAAACCAGAAAATATTCACATTTAAGAAGCTGCAATCAGAGAATTTAGGTTTTTCTCTAAAGAATACTTAAATTTACACATTGAATTATCAAAATAGTTGAATAGTTCAACAGTTAACAGCTGGAAACACCCTTTAACTGAACTTTATGCCTTCGTAGCAGTGATCTGAAGCAGAGGCCTGGAGGCCCGCTGAGGCTTCCAGGCCCCTTCAGGCCTTTTTCAGTCACTTATTTATACCTGGAGTCACATTAAGTGGCAGAAAAATGCAGATTTTGAGCATCACATTGTAACCAGAGGTGGATATCAAAGTAAAACGGACATAAATATCCTCAGATTAGAGCTCAGAATGCAGCAAATGCAACAAAATGGACCTGAATAGGTGCTAAAAGTGAAGATTTTTCTCATATACATGAAGTTTTAAACAATTAAAAATCACAAAATCAGCTGTAAATGAGCAGAGTACCTGTGAAATAGGAAGCTCTGATGAAAGGATGGAGCGTCCCGTCAAAGAACGGCAGCGGGAAGGATTTGGTCTGAAGACTCTGAACTGGAGGAAGAAACACAGACGCCTCAAAACCAGGAATCTCGTTAAAGGTTTACAGCTTCTCACTACTTTATACACTTTTAAATACACTTTACTACCTTTATTCTAACTTTAGTGATGTGTTTTTATTCTCAGAGTAAGATTTTAACATTTTACTTTAAACAAACATAATAAAATACAAGATCAGCTAAAAATAAATCAGTATATTCAGGCTATTTTATCACATAGTTTTACTAAAAAGTGACGTCCCATCGAAACTTATATGATCCCTGAAATAACTCATCTTCCAAAGAATTCACAATAAAATAAAAATCAAGACAAAAACCTAAAGAACCTTCACATCTTCTCTAATCAATGTTAAATTAATGAACAGCTAGAACTGAAAAACCCACATTTGTCTCATATTCAGAGTTCAATGCATTTAAATTTGACCTAAAACTGGTTTTAAAAGCAGAACTCAATTGTGAAGTGACAAACTGGTATTTTCAATGAATGTAGAATATTTTTCAGTCCTTTATTAGAAAATATTAAAAGTATTACAATTTAAAAACTAATTAAAAAGACAAAAACATGTATAAATACCACTACTGATAGCTTAATAATAATAATAATCAGTAATATTAAATGATAAATTCTACTTTGAAAGTAAATAAAAGCAGGTTAGGACTCACCGCTCCGTGTTGACGGGGCCAGGATCGCACTGACGCCGAACTTGAGGAAGCCAGACTCGGGGCAGGCGGTGTGCGGAGGTCCGGGGCTGCCGCGGCTCGGAGGCCCGGAGCTCTGCAGCCCGGAGCGCTCTGTGGCGGCTCCACACGCCCGGGGAGAGGAGCCCGGCCCGGGGCTGAGCGGGAGGATGTCCCCGGGACTCCTGGAGGAGAAAGTCCGATGTATGTACCCGACAGGCTGGCTCAGCCGGAGGAGATCCTCCACCAGGAAGCCGGAGGGCAGCGACCGGTTGAGGGGCGAGGGGAGGGCCGCGGGGGGACGCAGGAAGCCCGGGTAGAGGGGCGGCGGCAGCGCGCTGCAGGGGAACATCATGTCTGGAGAAGAGGCGTCGGTCCGGACCGCAGCTCTGCAGCTCCGCGGCCTCTTAGACACGTTTTATACCGGAGACTGCCCAACACGCACCGACACGCGCGCCCAGGAGCGTGCACGCGTGCACATGCATGCGCACAAGTTCAACTCTCTGCGTGAAGCAAAGTTCAGGTCCGGAGGAGGACCGAGGACGAGCCGGACCGCCCCGGAGCCCCGACGTCTTTATTCTGCTCCGGAGCTGATGGATGTGTGCAGACATGAGAGCACAGGATTAATCCTGCAGGAAGATGTCAAACACACAAACACACAAACAAACACACAAACAAACACACAAACACCACATATCGAAACCACACAGTCTGAGGATGAAGAATATTCTGGACTTTAAACACTCTGTGGAACATCTTTGGTCTCTACATGTACTAGAACACATGATACATGTGGGTGTTTTTCTACATATAGGCAAAAAAATAAAAATAAAAATATGTGCAATATTTAAATTTTTGTCAATATTTCCATTCATGACAGAATCTTCGGTACCACTGTCATGTGCACCACTGTTTCTTATAATTAGTCCTTATGCATATCTTGGTTTATTTTGGTTTATTTTCTAATTTTGCAGGGTTGTAATCTTGCAAATGTTCCCTACTGTGGGATTAATTAAGGCTTTTATTATTTTACATGATGGGATATTTGGCCAGTGAGCAGCTCCCAGAGAGCAACAGGTTTTTAAATCTATATAAAACATTTAAACGGTGCCATTTCTTTTTTTAAATTTTTAGAATTAATGCATAATGATGAGTTTCTTATCTGAGTCTACGCTGCAGGAGTTCATCAGATTAAACTCTTCTTTGTCTTTCATCTGTCGCTGGAATAAAGTGATAAAAATAACAAAGATGAATTAAAATGAATGATAAATACACATAAAATGAAAAGAATCACAGCTCAGCCACCATTAAACCGCTTCATAACTCCAGTAGAGACGACAGATCAGGCTGCTCAGTGTGTGTCAAGCTTCCACTGGTGGAAAGTAACTAAGTACATTTACTTGAGTATTGTACTTACATGCAGTTTTAAGGTAGTTGTACTTTACATGAGTATTTGTATTTTCTGCTCCACTACAGTTCAGACACAAATGTACTTTTTTTACGCCATTAAATATGCATGAAAACTGGAGTTACTTTGCAGGTTTTGTTTAATTAAACTAAATATAATCGACAAATAAATGATGATGTAATGTTATAGATTAAGATATTGATCCTTGGAGGGAAATTCACAAGAAGCAGACGTAAAAATCACCTTTATCTGGTGCAACATTAAAGTGATGAACACATTAATGCATTAATGAATATAATAAATGGGATAAATTATTCTGAAACATGGCAGTCTGCATGATGAGTACTTTTACTTTGTTACTTTATCTTGCTGCTTCTGTCAAACACATAAATCCAATTCTTTTTTTCTTGTGACCGAGTAATTGTGCACTTCTATTTAATCTGAGTACTTCTTCTTTGACGTTCACAGAATCAGTGCTGGAAAGTAACTAAAGTACAGTTACTAAAGTATCAGGTACTTTATTGAGTATTTCATTCTCATGCAACTTCATCCTCCTGCTGCTCTGATTTTATCCAACAGCTGCAACATAAACCAACATTTTTCCACGTGAATACTTAAATAAGATGCTTTGTTGTAAATGTATTTACTTACATACAAGTTTAAAGTCAAGCAAATAATTAATCAATTGAATATTTTAACAGTAATTTAATTTTCTTGCAAAAACAATGCAGCTTTTCAAAAATTATTTTAGTATTTCTTAATAGATTTTTAGTTATTTTATGGTGTCAACATTTCTCACAGATTTTTACAAATCAAACAATCAATAATAAATAATCAGCAGATTGATCCAAAATTAAAATAATAATTAGTTTGAAATAAAAACCATATAAAGTAGCTTCACATTAATCTGCTGCAGCCATAAAATGATGCATCAGAAATAATAAATACACAATATGAAAATTTTTATGCATACTTTAAGTACTTTTTTTTTTTTTTTTTTAACTTGTACTTTATAAACCAGTACTTTATCTGTAGCCGAGTATTCTTAGAGTCCTCCGTCCTCGTCACCGTGAGCCGCCTGTCACTCACTTCAGACTGAAGCTTTTCCACTTAAATCGATCGGACGATGAGAGCCTTAAAGTCGGCTTTGTTCTGGTCACCTTTGATCACAGCGACCGTCTGAGAGCCGACCAAGGTCAGAAACACAGAACACCCACCGTCCCTGAACGCCCCGCGCTCACCTCCACTCAGAAAATCAAAAAGAAGCAGCAGGACGGCAGCTCGAGCTTTCATTTGGTGCAGATCCCAGTCGGTACTGTTGTTTATATGTTGTTTATATGTTGTTTATATGTTGTCTCTCAACATTTAAAGCATAGATGCATCAATGTAGGCAAAGAAAACCATTAAAGCAACATTCAGTACTTCAAAAACAACATGTAATGCACTAAATAGTTGTTTTGGATTTCTTTGTGGTACTTTTGTGTCACTTTGTGTTTGTTTTGCATCTTCTTGTGGTCACTCTGTGGCCCTTTAGCATCTTTTTGTGATAGTTTTGTGTCTCTTTGCCTTTGTTTTATGATGTTTTGTGGTTATTTTGTGTCTCTTTGTCATTGTTTTTGGTGTCTTAGTGGTCCTTCTGTGTCTTAATGGTCGTTTTGCATCTCGTTATAGTCATTTTGTGTCTCTTTGTGGT
>NW_007580078.1:26461-47761 GCF_000690725.1 Stegastes partitus | reverse complement strand
TGTCTCTTTGTGGTTATTTTGTGTCTCTGTGGTCATTTTGCATCTCTGTTATTGTTTTATGTTGCTTTGTGGTTGTTTTGTGTCACTGTCTGGTCCCTTTTCACATTTTTGTGGTTGTTGTGTGTCTTTTAATGGTCGTTTGCATCTCTTTATAGTCATTTTGTTTCTCTTTGTTACTGTTTTATGTCTCTTTGTGTACATTTTGTGTCACTTTGTGGTTGTTTTGGGTGTCTTTACAGTTGTTTTCCATCTCTGTGCAGTAATTTTGCGTCTCTTTGTGGTTGTTTTGTGTCATTGTGGTAATTTTTGTTTGTGTCTGTAGTACTTTTACATCTTATTGTGGTCCTTTTGTGTGATTTTATGTCCAATCATCGTCCTTACAGACTGAACGGAGGAGGATAAATCTGCAGGTTTGCTGTTTATGGTCCGTTTGGGCCCAAATGAACAAGTTGTAAATGTGGAGTTGTTCTGACAACGGTTGAGGTGGATGGACTTCAGGAAGAGGTGAGACACAAACAAAGAAGCTGCTGAAGATCTGAGACTCGACTGACGCTGTAAGACCTGTGACTAACGGTATCTGAGCACGTGTCGAGACCCCCTCATGTTAATCTTCTCATTTCTCTAAAACAAGCATCATTTTTGAGAAATTAAATTCGATTGAAGAGCCCATGTTCTAGTTTTTGTTTCCGTCATTCCATCAGTATGCTGCATCGCTGCATTTTTGTGCATGTAGAAGATCTACAAATGTATAAAGCCCAACGTCCACACCAAAGGGAACTCTCTTTGATATAAAAACGGGACCCTTACCTGGACCTGAAACACCTCATTTCAGGTCCAGGCTTTTCTTCCATCACACTTTGTCGTAACACCTGCCAAGAGGTGCTGCTCACTATATAATTTATCAGAAATAAACACTGTATGCAATTAGATCTTCTGGCTCTAGAAGCTTTACATCAGAAGAAACCACTTTTTAAAGGGTCATTTCACCCAAATTACAATAAATCCTAAACCCAAAGGAACAAATAAATTCTCACTTACCACGACCAATATTTATCCAACTCCAACTCCTGCACAAAAGAAAAGAAAATAAACTGAATGCACAGAATACAATTATATATAGATTTAATTTTATGCAGCTGCAAAGGCAAACACATGTGAAGCAAAAACCAGCATCAGCTTTAAATAAGGAAGCGATTATATGTAGTTAAAACTGTCATTTAACATTTAAACTGCAATTTGTAAGTAACTACTACTGTGATTTCTACAGAAAAAGAATCTTCGTGACAGAATATTCTGTTTATTATTCTCATCCACTCATTTGTTAAGCACTTAAACAAACAATAAACAAGTAAACCCTTTTAATATTCACAAATTTGGGGAAAATCTGTTTAAAAAAATAATTAAATTTGTATGTGAGGACATGTCTTGTTCCTCAAATAATAACCTTTTTTTTTTTTTTTTAAGTCTTCCAATTGTGATAAAATAACAATAAAGGCCACAATCACATTAATAACTTGAGGCTTAAGTCCGTACTGAGGAGTGGGACTAATTTAATCATAGTCTGAACCTATGTGCATTTAAATGCATCGTGCGGCAGCATAATCTGGGGAACGCCTCATTTTGAAGGCATCGCCACGAAATGATCCGTGGGCCAACAAAAGGAACCGATCATTAAATGTGCGGCAGATTTGCCGAGCGGCAGCCCTGCCGGGAAACTCGACACCTTAACCAAAAACCCCTGTGAAAGAAAGAGGAGAGCCAGAGAGAGAAACTGTCGCATTCAAAGCATTTTATTCCTTCAGAAAATCCCTCTATTGTACTGAAGTGGAGCAGATGGTTCTCCGGGAGGGAACACGGGCATCAGCAGAACTAATTTCTCCTCCTGGTCCGACGGACAGACCGGCCTGCTGCTCGATTCTTAACCAGCACAACAGCTGTTGGTGAATTAAACACCAGTTAAGACTCATTTTAAAGCTATTAGCCTCTTGAAGTCTTACAACGCCAACCCTCCCCACATGAACTGATTACACATGCAAAGAGGCGAAAACAACCGAGGCCGCTGCAGCAATAACTAGTTAAGACTCATGTCAAAGCTCTAAGCCTGCAGGTCTTAATGAACAAGCTGCAAATCACACATAAGACCACTGACAGGAAGGTGTGAGGGAGGCGGCTGTTAAAGGATGTATGTTAGAGGTGTCTCCTCCAGCTACACGTCAACATTACAAACTATTAGTGGCTGTGATATTGATGTAACGTAACACTAAGTAATAGAAATACGCCTGCATCCAAGAAAACGCTGTGTTTTCTTGCTGGTATTCTAATTTCAGCCAAACATGAGTTTTACTGCCCCGTTATCGAGATGTGTTTGAGTTCTGCTGCAACTCAGCCACTGTTTTCTTCTAGAAGGACAACAGAGTGAACAAAAAAAGTTAAGTCTGGTGACAAAATCATGTTTTGTATTTTACATTTGGGTAAAACAAATAGTTTGCTTCAAGTTAATTTTCCTTAAAATGAGGTAGCAGCTAGATGTCATGTGAGACGTCCAACTTAAACCCAGTTGTATTATTAGTGCTTGTTAACTTAATGTTAATAAACATAACTCAGTTTCATGTTAACAAATAAAGTAATTAATATAAGTTGATCCAACAATTCTCTTTTATTTTAGTGTAAATATAGTTTTGAAGAACCAAAAACTACACAGGAAAACTTTAAAACAGCACATATGCATAGAAAAAGCAGAAAAGCATCAAAGCACTGAAAGCAAAATCCCTCATTCTGCAGATGAATGTATATTATACGACTGAATTCTAATTATTAATGTTACTGAACTGTCACAGCATGTGAAGCTATATTAGAATATTAACTGCTGAGTAGTTTTTAAATTTTATTTGTTGTGTTGCTCTACACCTCTCTTTAAAACACCCCAAAGGAGTTCTGTTGGATTCTGACAGACTCGTCCAGGTACATTCCTCTTCTTCAAACTTCTCCAGACTGGGAGTCATGTTGCTATCCAGTGATTTGGTTCATCCACCGACAGTCATCTGTAAATATCACCTGTCCAACACCTTTTGCGCCCCAGCAGCCCCATATCATGATGCTGCCACCTCCGTGCTTCACTGTCAGGACTTCACTGTGGTGGTCCTGGTCCAGTTCACACCAGACATGTTGGACTCCATCTGAGCCCAACACATTTATCGTTATCTGTGGCCTTAATATTCATCAGGCTTCTTAGTTAGCAAAGTTTCATCTTGCAGTTTTGTGAAAAAAGTCCAAACAAGGTTTTCTTTTTCTCAGAATATATCTATAGAGGTTGATCGATCTGAGCTTCACAGATACTCTGATTCTGACTTATAACTAATGTGCCATGTCTGAATCAGCAGTTTATCTCAGCTAGATTGTGAAAGTAGTTCAGTGTCTGTGGAGCCATTTCAGGAGGATGACCACTGATTAGAGCTACTGTGGCTCCTTCTAGACCTCCTGATTACTGCTGACACTGTGTTTCACTGCTTTTTAGTTCCTGGATCCATTTCCATTTTTGTGAAGTCTAACAATCAGAGTTTTCAGTTCTTCTGTTCCACTGTTGGGGCTGCAAGGTGGATCAGTGGTTAGCACCATCGCCTCGTAGCAAGAAGGTTGCTGGTTTGCATCCCGCTGAGGACACCCGGAATCTTTCTGCGTGGAGTCTCCATGTTCTCCCCGTGCATCGTGGGTTCTCTCCGGGTTCTCCGGCTTTCTCCCACAAGGTCCAAAAACATGCTGAGGTTAATTGGTGATTGTAAATTGTCCGTAGGTGTGAATGTGAGTGTGCTTGGTTGTCTGTCTCTAAGTGTAGCCCTGTGATAGACTGGCCGCTGCTATAGCTCACCTGGTTGAGCTGGTGTCCCCTGTACAGGTGCTGTAGTCCCCGACACAGTGGCCATGGGTTTGAATCCCGCTCATGGCCCTTTGCTGCAATTTCTTCTCCCCCACTTTCCTGTCTCTCTCTCTCGACTGTCCTATATAATAAAAAGGCCACAAAAAAAAACTTAAAAAAAAGAAAGAAATCACAGGTGAACTCAGTTTAGGTTCAGTGATCACATGTGGATTCACTTCTGCTGCATTGAGTTTCTACTTTGGAGCCTAAATTTTCAGTGAAGTCTTTGTTTTTCATTACAGAGATACTGAAGTACTGCAGTCATTAAGTGGTGACTTGATTCATGTTGATCCAGGTAGAACAAACACAGGTTCTGATGGCTAAAACAGACAGAAATGTGTTTGTTATATACACTCTGGAAAGCAACAGGATTTGAAAAATGACTTAATCTGACTTTTAGACATGTCACGTTGTTAAAGACCTGAGGTGGCAAAAAAACAAGAAGCAGTAAATGTAACATCAGGTTTTGTTTTTTTTTTTAAATTAATGGCCAAAAAATTCCAATAAAAATCTGAATATAACAAACAAACACAATATCAGTGATCCCAGCTCACAGAGGACACCAAACACTGGACCTACTGTTCATACAAAATGTAGAGATTTAATTTTCAAGACACTATCTTTTACTCCACCGCTGATATCTTATTTATCAGACACTTTTTAAAATCTATTTTACATTTTTTTTTATTTAGTTTTTTTTGGCATACGATGTATTACAAACATTTCCTTAAAAAAAATCCCAACTTTTATGATTGCAGAGGCTCCAAAGCGATTTGCAGTTTTAATTTAACTGTAATAATTTCCATTAAGACGTCTTGTATTACACTACTTGAAGTGTAATTTAACCCATCGTTTTTATATTCTATCCTTTGCGTTTTCTCTATTTATTTTATTTTTAGTTTTTTATCCTTAATTGTTTTGAATTTTTATTCCTCTTTCACATGATTACGTGTTGTTTTTCTTCTGTTGGTTGTGTAGCACTTTGTAACGCTGCTACGGGTTGTACAAATAAACTTTATTATGAGTCATTTCTGAATTTTAAAAAAATCAATCAGTAGTTTTTTAATTAGAAATATCTGCAGTCCTGAACAAAGTAGTTGTAACTTAGCTTCACCTCAATCTGGTACAACAGGACAAGTCGCAGAAACTCTAATACGACAGTAGTAATAATGTAATATAAAGCAGTATAACAGGCACAGGGACAGTTCTCTTTTTATTTCAGCACTTTTACTGCAGTGAAAGATCTGAATGCTTAAATAAAAGGTGGAGATTCTCTGAATAAATTCCCGGCTCAGTAAATCGCCATCCCATAATGCCGAAGCGTCTCTTTAGGTGGAACCGAGCGGATTAGTGAGGCCTTCGGTGTCGAAGTGCGGCGACAAGCATTAAAGCCATATTAACTTTCCATTAAACATCACCTCGCTGTCGAGGCAGACAGAGACACAAGCCTGAGGGATAAAGGCTCCTTATAGAGAGACTGAGCTCCCACAATGCACCTGTTCTCCCTCAGTGTACACAACAATGCTGACTGAGTGACACGCTGTAAAATCCTACATTTACCACCGCTGTAGTTCTGTCATGTTTCATACACTGTACGCCAGTGATGCCTACGAACCGTCAGAGTGTTTATTACTGCGGCTGAATATTACAGGTTCATGTTCTAGAAGAATGTCTTGATTCCCCCACAACCGACCGTCACACCAAACAGAAACTGCGGTCAATGCAACACAACACACGAATACAAGAAGCTTGATCAGTGAAACCAAATAAAGTGACATTTAAAAATGAGATCTGATGTGTTTTCGTCATGAAGCCAAACTGGTTCGTGTTTTCTCCCAGTATGAATATCTGAAATCTACTTGAAATGTAGTAAATCGTCACATTGGAGGAGATGCAATTATAAAATTTGTTTGTTTTTTTTTTTTGCAGGAAAAATAACATATAATAACAATATAAGCAAAAGTATTTATTTTGTACAATAGCTAAAAATGTGTGATAAATGTACGGCAGAAACTTAGAATATATGACGTATTCCTCTAAAATGTAAAACAAAATAGTCAAATTTGGAAAATGTCATGATTTAGGATAAAACATGAAACTTTCACTGCATGTTTGAAGCTTCTCCTCCATTTTCTGGGTTACTATGGCGACAAGTCCCGCCCCCATTTAATATATAATTGATTGGCTGAATAGAAGAGACAGCGAAGAAGTAAAATTTACGTCAAAGATACTCTGATTATTTATGATACGTTGCAAACAAACAATCTGGCTGAAAATACATTTTCTTCAAACTGTTACTGAAAATGCAGTTTAGTTGCATAAGAAGGATTCAACTAAAACTCTTTGGACTTATAAATATATTGTAAATAAACAGACCTATTATCAGATCTCAACTCTCTGCTTCTGTGGCTAAAGAAGACGTAACATGAGACTACAAACTAAAAAATAATGTAAAATATTATCTTACAATCTGATAATAGACTAAATTCAACAATTCATGAACACTATAGAGTCCCGCCTCGATGCCAACAAGCCACATATTACCCATGATGCCACCCACTGGTTCATAGGTTGCTGCTTTACCATTATGGCTTTATTGTTGATTTTCCTCAAAATGGTACCACAAGTTACAAAGTTAACATCACACTGTACTGAAGGGGATTTAAAACTAGTGATTGAGACCATAAATTTATTGGGAAAGTGTTCACTGAGGCAGCAGATCAAGTGAGAAGCTGGTTCATTTTGTCATAGACTTCTATACAATCTGACCAGAGGAGTCGCCCCCTGCTGGCTGTTAGAGAGAACGCAGGTTTGGGGTTTACTTTTCAGACCTGGTGGCTACTTTTATAAACAGTCTGTGCATAAAATGTGTTGCTGGTTAGAAAAAAGAAGACATCTGACTGTGCTGTTCTGACATTTTATACATAATGATTAACTTTTACAGGAAACATTAGTCAAACGCATTAATACTGAAAATAATCATTGGGTTTTTAAACGATTTCCGATTGTCTCTACATGAATTCACAATATTATGGTGAGATCTATAGAACATTTTTTAAATAAATAATGCTATGAGTCAGATTTGTCTTCAACTTTGTGTGTTTTGTCACTTTTTTGGTACATAAATTACACTCAAAATACAAGTGCTCATACTAGAATAACAGTGTGTTTATTAATATGACACCAATATTCCATTTTTTACATGTCAGCACTGGTACATGGCCACACCCCGACAAGCAGCTCTTCATTTTTTGTTTTTAAAGGTAGTTCATAGTTGATATTTTACTTCAGAGATGAATATTTAGCATCTTGCAGATAGAGACAGCTGAGTAAATGACCCAGGTGGTGTAGCCTTAGCCATGTGTTCTGGTCTGTTAACGTCTGTGCTGCTGCTTACTCTAAATATCCACTTGGATTAATTGCAAATTGAATCATTAAGCAGGTGATTTACGCTGAAATATTACTGATAGCCATACTCCAAGAACAACTCTTTGAATTTTAAAGCTACTTCTTCCCATGTGAAGCGTGCAGCAGAACCTGAAACCCGAACCTCCCTTCGCCCAGATGAACATCTCACTGTGAAGCGCTGGCTTGGCAGCGAGCAGCCCCATGAATTTTCATCAAGCAGTGTGAGAGTGTGAGAACGTCCCGGCCATATTGAATTCATACAATAAGAGTAAAACTTGACCGAAGCGATTAGCCCGTGTTGCTGACAAATATGAGAAATTGCTCGCCTCAGTGTCCCCATCGCGGCCCGTAACACTGGTGACACCGAGCACGCTCGTTGAATGCTCATTAGCTGTGGATTGGTCATGGGAGCTCAGAGCGGCACATCGCTGTGCTAACAATCTTTCCCATTATACCGGCTTCCATTCTTCCATTGAGCGCCCATTCTGCTCTAATCGTATTGGAGGCTCATAACGTTCTGCGGCCCTTCAGCGGGAGGCTTAAAGCACCTGGCAGGTTGTTTAGAGGGGAGCTTGTAAATGCCTGTGGTTAAAACGGGCTCCGGGGCCCAAACACAAGCCAAGCAGCGCCGGGGAAACGGGGAGGGGGACCGATGTGGTTGTCAAGTCCAGTTTACGTTCTCTTTCTTTTTTTTTCTTTTTAAGAGGAGTGGGGAAACAGAAAGTGACCCGCCGCTTACACCAACCTGTTGCTTCAGGGCTTCGGACTCGGAGGAAACCAGGGTGCATCATGGGTAATCTCTGCATTCAGATTTAATAAACGAGGTTTCAGCGACCCTCCTGCAGACTGTGGCGTAAATTAGTTCAGACAGCGTCTCCCCAGATGCTTAAAAATCCTTAAAATTAGAGTCTTAATTAACCTTAAAATCACTGTTAGGTCTGAGACTGCTCCAACTAAAGGTGTTTAGGTCTGTAGTGGCCGTTTGGTTGGTTGATATGCTCTCATCCCACAAAATTCTCATTATTTATGTCGTTTCATAAGAAAAACAGCTCTACATCATCAGCCCTCAAGGGTTAATCCATTGTTTTAGGTCAGCAGAAAGAGCAGACTACCTGTGAACACCCCCGCGTTTTCACGACTTTTAACCGGTCCGACCTGATGGAGACTGCCAGGTTGAATTTTATTTACTCAGCAGATCAAAAAAATTGTCTGTGTGGCTGCATTTTGTTCAAAAAGAGTAGATTGTGTGTCACAGCTCAACAACTAACCTGTAGATCATCTAAAAACAGCAGCTGACTTGTTATATTCCTTAACAGTTCTTGTTATGTGCAGCTGCTCTGCTCTGAATCTGTTCGACGACAACCACGATCCAGTTGTTTAACATGCTGCAAACATCAGCTTTTTATGTAATTTAGAATTCGTTTAGGTTGATTGCATGGAGAGTCAGGATGGTTTCAGTCCATAACTTTTGAAGGTCAGAGACCACGTGTAAAAAGCTGGAAAATATTTGTTGGAGGCAACTTTTGTTAAAAACGAACACTGATTAACTCAAAACATCTGTCAACATCTGGGACTATTAGACGTAAGTTAGCAGTCGTTCTCGTAAAATGGCAGCTATGAGCTACTTTCATCAGAGTAAGGAACAGATGACAGAGATCCGAGGACGGACCAACCATGAACCAGCAAAGGTCTGAACAGAGCTACAACCTCTGGGGCTGAAAAATGAAGCGGCACAAACTGCAGTTCCTTGAATGACCACTTGAGGCAACCAAAGTGAGTCAGTCCCCATAGACCTCAATGTTAAAACGCCAAACTTTACAGCACAAATAAACATGTTTACAGCCATGTTTTGGTCTCTGTAGCTAATTTTCCTCTTTAAGACAACTGCACAGGTGGCGAATTTTTATAAAACTCATCTGTTTAAATTGTATTAAGTTGTGCATAATTAAGAACATGGCTGCTTTAAGTGACACGGTGCCGTGATTGGACAGTCCATAGTCCACCTCTTTGCTTAGTTTTGGACCAGCTGAGAGTTAGGAGCTGGAGCTTTAAAACTTCTACAGGTGACTTCAGAGGGTTCAGTTTGTGGTCCTGACAGACAAAAGGGTGACTGTTAGTGAACTATTAACCAGCATGTTCATCGATTATTATGATTGTCATGTTCTGAAGAGACTAAAATAAACCATCGCTGTTTCTATTTACCATATTTATGCATAGGGCTGCAAGGTGGAGCAGTTGGTAGCACTGTTGCCTCGCAGCAAGAAGGTTGCTGGTTCGCGTCCCGGTGGGGGCACCGGAATCTTTCTGCGTGGAGTTTGCATGTTCTCCCCGTGCAGCGTGGGTTCTCTCCGGGTTCTCCGGCTTCTTCCCACACGGTCCAGAAACATGTTGAGGTTAGTTGGTGATTGTAAATTGTCCGTAGGTGTGAATGTGAGTGTGCTTGGTTGTCTGTCTCTAAGTGTAGCCCTGTGATAGACTGGTTACCTGTCCAGGTGAACCTGCCTTCACCCTGAGTCAGCTGGGATAGGCTCCAGCCCCCCACGACCCTAGTGAGGATTAAGGTGTAGAGATGATGGATGGATGGATGTTTATGCATATCTACAGGTTAAGAATTATATGTTTGAGCTGTAATAGAATAGATGCTTTAATGTTCAAAACCAAACTACTTGCTCCACTTGGTTAAAGCTGCCTTTAATATTTCACTGTTGTCCTCACTGAGATGCAAAATGCACCTACTGAATTTAAATCAGCTTAAAAAATACTGATAATTTACAGATATTTAAGATTATTTTCATGGCTTTTCATTATATTTTTGCTGCCATATTTTCACCATGTTGTACAGATTTTTTTCTCTTGGTTATCTGAGAACAGACCTGTTGTCCTCACTGAGATGCCAAACTGCCGTCGCCCCTGATTCAGCAGAAACCAGCATTTCTCCACGTATATTTCCTGTCTCGGCGCTTGTGTGCATATTATCATATTATATAAATAGCGTTCATTCATTTGTGCTGCTGCTGCCGCCGCCGCCGCTGGCTCGGGCCCTGTGGGGAGTTCAGAGGGGATTTTGTTTTAGCCCGGGGGGTTCTAAAGAGCCTGGGGAAGCACCTTGTCCAAAGGGCCGCTCTAAGCCGGGCTGATGGGTTTGAGCGTAGGGTTGAGGGCACAGACTCGGAGCTCGCTGAGGTGAACAGACCAAGGTTAGCCCCGATGAATACGACCAGTCTCGCTTCTGAATGCAAGGACGCCAGCGCAGCGCTGCACGGCTAGCAGGTATTGAGGCGGGCCACGCCGCATAATTGGATTGAATGCCGGCCACGGTATTTATGTCACTTCTCGTCTTGTCAATCCCATAACAGGCATGGCAACGGCGTGGGGATCTCCCATGGTGACGGGACTTTGCCTCATTCAGGGAGAAAGGAGAGAAAGGAGCCAAGCCTCATTTAATTCACGTTTAATTCTCACTCAAACCG
The DNA here is from genome assembly GCF_000690725.1 of Stegastes partitus. Classification (NCBI taxonomy): domain Eukaryota; kingdom Metazoa; phylum Chordata; class Actinopteri; family Pomacentridae; genus Stegastes; species Stegastes partitus. Next base: position 36,970 of record NW_007580078.1, on the reverse strand, counting down.
TTTTAAGGGCCGACGTTATTTGCATAACAGGGAGGGAGAAAAAGGACTCTGCCTTTTCAGCGTCCCTGTGTGCGAGTGTGTGTGAGAGAGAGCGACAACAGGAACAGTGTTGTAATTGAAAGTGTATAGTAGGCTTATATATGCATACGCTGAGGGACAAGCGTTCTCACACGGATCAGCACACAGAGAGATTTCTGTTGCCGTACACTCATGCGTACCGCTGTTTATCTACACATTCGGATCGTTTATGTGATGGCATTTCCACGCAGCGGGACTCGGTTGCATCTCCTCCGAGCTGCAGCCTCACAATGAACAACAAAACTGTGTGTTAGTGGAAGAAAACATCCAGAATAAATTGTAGATTCATGTTCAGAATATGTTTTGAATCTTGAACATGCAAAACTTCAAGATGGATGCTGATAACTGATCCCACAACAGACCTTCAAAACTAAAAAAAAAAACAATAAAACAACAAACAGTCACTGAAATCCTTCTGCGGTTTAAATACAATCTATTTCCAACGTGAGAAATAATCTTCAGAGAAACATTGACCAAGACCCAGCGCTGCCTGCTGGGAGCTGGAGGCAGATTATGATCCGGGGAGGCGCTGGAGGTTCAGATCCCCGACAGAGACCATATCAAAGGCTCGGAAAAATGGAACCTGAAAAAACCTCAGCGAGCAAAAGTCACTTCGCTGCTGGTCTTAAATATCAAAAACCAGTTCGAGCTGAACGGCAGAGACGTGGCTGGATTATTGCAGAGATGCTGAGAGACGTAAAAATCAACCTGAGCAACAAAAACTTCAAAAAACTTTAATTAAATGTGTTCTTTCACTAATTTTCTGCATTATCAACCATTAACCAATAGTTAACAGCTGTATTTTTATTTTTTTTTAATTTACTATTATTTTACGAACGTTCCCTGTTTTAGCAAAATTGCAAAAAAACATTATTTTAACTGTAAAAAAGAAGAAGTTAAAAATTGTAAATAATCATCATCAAAATCTGTATTTCAATAAATTAGAAATATTTCTTTTACAATGTTATACTATAAAATTAGAATATTTTGACAAAGTCAGATTAAAAAAAAGTTTTACAGTTTGTTTTGTCTTGTAAAAATTGTATATTAAGGATTTAAAAATGGTAACAACATTTTTAAACTGTGCCAATTGTGTTGCAGCCAATTTTATGTTAAGTTAAAAAGTTAAAAAACAGAATTTTTAAAAAGTTTACATTTACATGCAAATAAACCAAAAATGATTTATTCAAAATAATACGGCTTATTTCTCTGCTTTCTAAGAACCTTTTAATATTATTGAAATTAAATATTTTTTAAGTAACTTCTTATTTTCAAATTTTACATTTGGTTCATAGTTAACAGTTTTATTTTCCCCAACAAATATATTTATATGCATGAAAACAGAAAACAGCATATTTCAAAGAAAGCAGTCAATATAATTGATTTTTCAAACTTCTACGGAAAAAAAAAAAAAATCTGTTGCTTTAGAAAAAACTAAATTTCTGAATACATTAAATTATTATGTTATTAGGAAAAAGAGATAAAAATTAAAGTTTGTTACAAATAGTTTTATAAGCATTTTCTTAAGTCAGAAATGTGATTCAGTATAATCTTTGTTTTTTAACTATAATTTGATCAATATTTTGTCTTCACTCATAGAAAAACAGCATAAATCTAGAAGTGTTTGAAAACCTGATTTAATAATTATTATTGTTTTTAATGACTTCATCTGTTAATGTTGGAAAAACCCAAATTTGTTTTGTTACTTACTTGAAAACCCCTCGAATTTTCATACAATATTTCTTTGTGTGTTTTGTTTTGTTGTTGTTTGTTTTCTACCTTCGAAGAAATTATTTAATTAACCTAATGTTGCTAAAGGTAATTATACTTTTTTTCACCTCAATTTCATCTAAACTTGTATTTTGTCTTTACCCTAAATTAAATTTAAACTAAAATGTGTTTTCTTTCATGTAGCTGCAGAGGAAATTCCTTAGCTTTGTGTTTTTAAACTGACTTTATTATTAAATGAAACTCACTTACTGCTGTAAAGCTTCGACCTGATTTCCTCAGACGGATGTCAGATGAAGTTTTCAGTTTTGTTTTGTTTTTGTAACTCAAAAAACTCTTGCAGACTATTTTTCTCAAACCTGAAACATCAAACTGGTCATTCTGTTTACATTGTTCATAGTTTATCTCTACCTGTACACGCACATTTATCTATCTTTATATTGTTTTCTGCAGCTATTATATTCATATAATTAGCATGTTCACTCCTTTCTGTTCATCCTGTAGCATTTTGTTCTCAAAGCATCCTGCATATAACGTCATTTTACTGCTTCTTTTGCATTTCTGGTTCGATGCTCGACTGCATTTTGTCATCTTAGCACTTGTATCGTGTGATGATAAAAAAGCTGAATCAAATCTAATTTAAACACAATTTCCTAAATACTAGGAAACATGCACTTAGACTAGGAGCTATGAACTTAAAGGGAAATTAGTAAAACAACAATCTAAGTGTTTATCTAGTAGTTTAATTGCTGCATTCTGTTCCAATAGTTACCAAATTACATGAGATTTTCTTGTAAATAAACCAGGATTTAAAGCTAAACAAAACTAATTTTTATGAAAACTTTGAGGCTAGCTTGCAGAAAACAAGCTGGAGGTCCCAGAACATACAGCGTTCTTGTTCCTTCTGTCCTCTGAGCGGAGCAGCAGACAGACAATCTAATCTGAGCATTGAAACTCATCGGCTCTCTTTAAACCCGAACCGTCCGGCGAACCCCCCGCCTCCCTCACTCAGGACTAATCCTGAGCTTCAACCTTTGATTTTAACTTCATCTTTCTGTCTTGATCCCTCCGTCTGCGGGCCACAGAGCCGGCGAGAGGGGATAAAGTGACTAGTCAGCTTCCTGCTGCTTCTCCCTCCTTGTTCTTTGTTGGCTTTCGGCCCTTTAGCCTCACTCTTTGCTCCCTACGTGCGCACACACCAGCGCACATGTTATGATATGCGCAGGCTGCACACGTTATATGCGTGTGTGTGGTTTGATCTGGTTTCCTGGTGGACTCTATTGTGTCTGGGCAGGAAACAGCTAATCCAGTCAGATCCAGCCCGGTCAGGGATCTGCTGCTCGTATAATCTGACTGGCAGGAGCTCCGCGATGGGAAATAGAAATAAAAATCTATCACAACGTCAGCGGCCCGGCTTCTGCTGAGGGTCTCCTCAATGAGGCTTTCAATTCAAGTGTTCGTGTGAAGTCGGGGGAGTGAAGCCGAGCCGCCGGGTTTGTCGGTCAGGTGAGGCCTTCTGAGGGAAGCTTGAAGGGAGCTGCTGTTAGATCCGACAGAAATCTGGTGTTTTCAGGACAAAATAACAGATTTTTGAGGTAAAACATCTTTCTGTTGATGCTGCTTTGGGCCGATTTCTGCCTCATTTTAACAAACCTATACATAACTTTTACTGAGAGGTAGAAGAGCCGTAAGGAACTCTGGGAATACTTAAGGATGCTTAGTTGGGGGGTTTGGTTCATGGAGGAGCCTTCAGTAACTCAGGGGTGATTGTGTATACTGCAAAAATTAAATAAATAAATATGATCAGCTGGTTTTTACTTTTCATAATGAAGGAAGAACACAGCTGACAGTGTTATAACGTTTTCTTTAACTCCAATATAAAACTATTTCTGATCTAAGTTCCTACAAACAGAACTGTGTTCAAAAGCAGCTGGAACATCCTGCAGATGAAGCACTTTGTTGATTCTTTTGCACATCTGGTTCGATGCTGAACTGCTTTTGTTGTCTTAGTACTTCATAGTTGTCTTGCAGTGACAATAACATTGAATCTAATCTGATCTACTGCCAAGATCCTCATTTACCTGAATATAAAAAAGTTTTTCTTATGTTTGGGGGTTTAAAAACAGAATAAGTTTTATTTTATAGGAACCCTGAACACCTGAAACACTTTTCTCTTTCTGAAAGGTTCCCTGATGAAACACTTTAAACTCAGGAGGTTGGTGAAGGTGAAGAAAAGTCCCTCAAGGGTTTTCTATTTGTAGGAGTTTATGTGACTATTTCCACAACTTTAAAGCTCGTATCTTGGTCAGTATAAGTGAAGCCTCACATGCTGATGCCTCTCAGCTATCCACATCTACCGTCATCAGATTTTTATTTATTTTTTTAATCCGTCTTTATATCAGGACAGTTGTATTGCTTTCACGTGTATCTCAGCATACAATAAAGGCAGAAGACGTATTTTTCACAACTGTGTGGAGGAGACTCTCAGATTGTATGACTTAGAAACTGGGAAAAATATGTGCTCATATATTGATGGAAATAAGCTTCATCATTGTTTTATCCCCTGTAATGTTCACATGCAGCAGCCTACCTGTCAACGTGGCAAATCAGGCACATGTTTGGCCCCCGGCTCTAAAACAAGGGCCTCCCATCGGCCCCCCAGAGTCCAGGACCTCCGCTGGCTACTGATCCACAGGCAACCACGTCTTCTGAGTCACTGCAAAGAAAAGCAATGGCATTAAATTTGGGTTTATCTTCATGCTAAATGAATGGTGGAGGCTATGCAGAAATACATGCAGAATTTTGCACAGAAAAACAACTCAGAAAGGTTCTGCTGTCTACTTTGGTACATTATGAAAGAACTTTAAGGACTTTGTGACTCATTTAACTGAGGATGAAGAACTTACCAACGAGATTAGTTTAATCTGTTTATGTACAAATAGGCGACAAGCTTCACTCCAGAGCTCCGGTTTTGTTCTTCCTTATTTATATCTAAAATCTCTGTAAAAACACTAAAATAAAACTAAAACAGTGAAATAAAAATGTTTTTTTTTTTTTAAAGTGTTCTCTCTTAACACTACAAACAAACATAAAGACTTGACAACAATTACGTCGACTGATGAAATGCAAACGAACTGAAATTTACCACAATTTCTGTTAAAATATTGTCATAAAGTGTTATTTCTGACTATATTAAAGTCCAGCAGTTTCTAAATGATTAAAAATAATGTGAAAATGTGCCACATGTGCATTTAAAGAGGTTACTCCTTAAAAAGAAGACACAAAATAGGACAGAAGAGTAAATTCGACCTTAGAAAAGTTGATCTAAAGGAGAATAAATATCAGAGAGCAGCCCAGACTTCCTGACAGCACGACTTAGTCATAGAGCTTTATTTGGTTCTTCCTGGATTTTCTGTTTTCCTTTACATAAATAAAGAACTTTACACCAGAAAAGGAACAAACTGGGGCATTAAAAAAATCACCAGAATGCAGAAGACTGAATGTCTGAATGTGTCCAAACCTAAAATCTACGCCCACGCAACCAAACCAGAGCCAGTGAGTTGGTGAAAAAGTGACTTAATGCTGCTAAACGTATAGTTTTCAGCAGTGGGAGTTTCCTCCTGCAGAGAAAAGCGAACCCTGTGTGTGTTGTTACGGGCAGAACATGAAGTAAAAATATTCATAGGACTCACTTCAATGTCCATTCTGGGAAAAACAAACAGTTTCCACGTTACAAGCGGACTGACAGTCTTACAGAAGGTCACCATTGATGGGACAAGCGGAGCATCGTGTCCATTATCATTGAGGAAAAATTCAATTCACGAGCGCATAAAGAAAAGGATTAAAAAAAAAGAAAAAAACATTTTCATTTCCTGTTTGAAAACTGTGTCGAGCAGCCGATTTTTCTCAAACACTGAGCGCGCACGGAGCCCAGCGGGAACCCCATTCAGGCCACTTCCTGTTTCAGCATCGGCTGATAATTTCACATGGACTGAAGTCAGCGCGCACACACACTCACACACACACACACACACACACACTCTGACACACACACACACACCCTGACACGCAGAGACACACACACCCTGCAGAATAAAGGAGCAGCCAGGAGGATTTCCCCATTTCTTCCATATCAGGGCTCCTTTGAAAAGGCTCGACTCGGGCCTGAATGAGAGGTTTCACTGAAGCCATTCACCTCAATGATCTGCTCTGATCTACTCACAATCAACCATATCTGTCATACATGGCTGGTCCGAGACCCCGGAGAGGGGAGGACGGGGGAGGACGGGGGGGAGGCAGGAGGGAGGCAGGAGGGAGGCAGACACAGGAAACACAGGAGGTTTATTTGTGAGGAGAAAACCTGAAGCAAAAACAAAATATGAGACAAGAAGGAGCTGAAAGAGGAGAGAGAACAAGACGACAGCTTCCTGTTCTGTCGTCGTACTGAATTTCCCTTCTGGGAGAAATAAAGTATTTTTCATTTCATTTCATTCTCCTGTTTCAGCTTCTTCCTCTCTTAGATTTTATTTTGTTAATTGTTTTTAATTGTATTTTTTATTTTTTTTACTGTTATTTTGTGAAACTATCAAACAAAAAAGGAAAAAAAAACCTGCACATAACGTCCACATCAAAAATCTACATTTTTATAAATGATAAATTGTTCTTTTCCAACGTTTGACTATAAAATTCTACCATTTAACTTCATTTAAATCAGAAAAAAATGTTGCTGATATTTTCCCTGTTCTGTTGAATAACAGAGAACATCTATCTAAGTTATTTTGCAGATATTTGTCGTTATGTTCATCGGTTTTAATAGACTTTTTGTGACACCTTTCCTGCCATATTTCTATTTTTTTAAACTGGAAAATTACTCCTTTTTTTTTTTTACTCTCAATTAGTCTTTTAAAGAAAAACTGCATATTAAACAGTATTATTTTTTTAAATCTTTTTCGTCAGATTTTCCCTGTTTTGTTGAATAACAGATAGCATCTATTTAAATCATTTTACTGATATTAAGGATTTAAAAATGGTAAATAATTTCTTTGACTGATATTTCAGATTATAGATAATAACTTCTTTTTTTAATCACAGAAAAAAGTTTTATTTTACAAGCTAATCATAAAAAAAACAGGTCAAAACTTTCAATAACATTCACAATTTACATATTTTATCCTATTTATTTATTTATTCATTAAAATTTTTTTTTTATTCTTTGCAATGCTTGACTGCAACACAACTCTTTGAAAAAAATTCTTTTTATTTATTTATGTCTTTACTGTATTTAAATCATTTAAAAATTATATCATTATAAAGATGTTTCCGGTTATTTGAACAGAACAATTGACAGAACATTAAAATCAGAGCTTCATATATTGATTAGTCGATTGATTATTAGAGTTATTTTTCTAGCAAAAATGACATTTGTGGATTCCAGCTTCTCTGCTGTGATGATTTACTTCTTATTTGTTGAATTATTTTAATCGATTGTTAATCATTTGAAGCTTGGACTGTGCTGGAATCACTTTGGACTGTGACAACTAATCAGTTTAAATAATTAGCACATTGACGAGCTGAGAAAATGATCAGCAGTCAGAGAAGTTGAATGAGTTTGACCTCAACCTGCTGCATCCATAAAATGATGCATTCATTTGCAAAATATTAAACGAATAACGTCATAATTCAATTTAAATTTCAGTGTAATCTATACCAGTCATGGGGAGGTTTTTACTTTTACTACCTTATCATCATGTTTTCCTGCCAGTGCAGCCTTTAACTTGCAGCATTGGTGCAGCGTGGCCTTCATACTGTTACTGCACTAGAGGATGTGAGCACTTCCTCCACACCCACAGCTGTTGTGTTAGAAAGTCAGCAGCGAGTGGTGGGACACAGGACGGTCTTTAGTTCTGCCTTTTCAGCACCAGACAGTAATGGTATCAATTTACCATGGGCATTACCAGCATGAACACACACACTCGGAGTGAGTGATCCCTCAGTTAAAGGGTGATTTCATGGGGGTCTGTCCTGAGAAAGGAGGAGAGCTAATGTGTAAATCCCTGCCTCCCTCCAGGTCCAGGTGCTGCTACGCTCCAGCGCTCGCCAAAGTCAAACTCCGACATTACTTCTGTGCTTCCACCTGACCGTCTGTTTCTACGGCACCGCCAGAACACAGGATAAACTGGTTTATTTGACAAGTTTAAAAGGAAACACGAGGCCGAGGTCACCCGCGGTCCTGCTGTACAATTAAAGTGTGAAGGATAAAAATAAACACCGATTTCCACTGAAGAGGGGAGAGAGGGAGACGAGCAGATGTTTGAGGTGGAAATACGTGAAGTAGTAACAGACTGAGGATTAACTGTTCAACCAGTTCTTTACCACAAGTTTAGCTTCTGAACACTGCAGAGATGGATGAAGTGGATCTAAACCTTTAAACAGCTTTAACTAAACCACCTGTGGCAGCACCGTGTTCACCAACATCTAATGCTATTCCAGGTGCAGCCACACTACTAAGTTTGCAGCGTTTCCTCCTAAAACTACTCCAAAAACGGAGACTTTTGGAAAAGGTGCTGATTCTGTTTTCAAGATTCAAGAGGTTTATTGTCATCTGTACAGAAAACAAGACAGTTTTAGTTTGACGTGGGTTTCTGCACTAAAAGACAGTTAGCGTCTAGGGTCTGTTAGCTTCCGGTTAGCTTTTAGGTTGTATTAGCACACAGTTAATGTCTAGGTTCTAGTAGCTCACAGTTAGCTTCTAGGTTCTGTAGACTTATAGTTACCTTCTAGCTTCTGTTGGCTCACAGTTAGCTTCTAGTTTCTGTTAGGTTACAATTAGCTTTTAGGCTGTTTCAGCACACAGTTAATGTCTAGGTTCTGGTAGCTCACCATTACCTTCTAGCGTCTGTTGGCTCACAGTTAGCTTCTATGTTCTAGGAGCTCACAGCTAGCTTCTAGGTTCTGTTGGCTCACTGCTAGCTTCTAGGTTCTGTTAGTTTACAACTAGCTTTAAGGTTGTGTTAGCTCACAGTCAACATCTAGGTTCTGTTAGCTTACAGTTAGAATTTAGGTTCTGTTGGCTCACTATTAGCTTCTTGGTTTACAGTTAGCGTCATGGTTAGCTTTTAGGTTCTGTTGGCTCACTGCTTCTAGGTTCTGTTAGCTCACAGTTAGCATTTAGGTTCTGTTAGCTCACAGTTAGCATTTAGGTTCTGTTAGCTCACAGTTAGCGTTTAGGTTCTGTTAGCTCACAATTAGCTTCTAGGTTCTGTTGACTCACAGTTAATTTTTAGGTTCTCTTAGCTCACAGTTAGCTTCCAGGTTCTGTTAGCTTATAGTTAGCTTCTAGGTCCAGTTAGTTCAGTTAGCTCACATAACTTTTACGTTTCCTTCTAGCATCTGCACTAATATTATTATAGGACCAAAAAACCGACAAAACTTATGGAAATGCTGCTGACTTTGCTTTAGTTAGAAAACTCCAGCGTTCCAAATCACATATATTTTACTTTTCCTTTAAGTTAAGTAAGTGTGTTAGTATGTGCTGAGATTATTTATGTAACACAGGGATGCGTTAGTGCATGTGTATAAGTGCAGGGATGGTTCTTTTTGTAAAACTAATGCTAAAAAAATGCATTTTTATTGTCGAAAAATGCAGAATTTCAGACAGTTTTCATTTTGGATTTTAGGGTACAGTGTTCATAGATAATTTAATTGGTTTTACACATATAAATATCTCCAATTATGCATTAAAAAGACAAGAAAAATGCACCAGATCTCTGTAAAATTACGGCTAAAATATTTCTTTTTACTATTGAAGAATGCAGAATTTTTTTAGATCGTTATTTTACACGTTTTTTTGTCCAATCTGGGAGAATATTAAAGCTGTCAGGACAAACAACGTGCACATTCAAGGGTCAAATCACATTCTTTTTGCACAGTTAGTGCCGTTCTAAGTGTTTGCGTCAGCCTGGCTACAGGTTTGATATGCGTGTGCTGCCTCCCAGCATCTCTAATCCCTGTAACGCAGTGAAGATCATGAAAACCCTCCATCCTGCTGCACTCAGCCATATGTCCCATAGAGCTGCCACCTCCTCCAATTATCATTCACATCATTTCCTTAACTAGCACCTCCACCCCTCCCCGCTCCACAACCCTCCATCCATCCACCCTTTCACCCATTCATGTCTTTTTGTGTTGTGATAATTGTTGCTGTTCTCATGAAAGGGACGGAGGCCAATCCTACGTGACCAACAGCATTTAGACATAATTCCTCATCTCCATTTGCCCTCAGAGAGCCGCAGCTCACACAGAGAGTTTTGTTAAACGGCTTAAGTCTAATCACGTTTAGGCAGTTTCATTAGGCTCGTTATTATCAGCCGTGGATCAATAATTTGATCTATTAGTGTATTTCTCAGGGGATTGTATTTATGCAGCTTGTATCAACGATCATTTTAGCATTTTAAACATCCAACAGGCTTGATTTAGTGTCACTAATTTAAATTACGTCAGCTGCTAAATACTCACGTCCAGCATCTAATTCAGTTTGTTCATGTAGTTGAGAATTAAACAGTTTTCAGTTTAATAATTACCTCCTTTATCAGATTCACACTCACCTTTAGTTTCTTCTGCTGAAGCTTCAGTTTCCACTGACACGTCTCTGATTGGCTGAAGATTCTTCTTCACCTTCAACATGAGCATCAGATTAAATATCAG
>NW_007580078.1:18752-25582 GCF_000690725.1 Stegastes partitus | reverse complement strand
TAAACTTACATTTACTGCAGGAGAAACAGGTTGATCAATTCAGAGCTGTCATCAGGGAGTGGACAGGTGTCAGCAGAGGGAGGCTGATTGGAGGATGAGGACCAGGTGTGTAGGCAGGTGCAGGAAGTCAGGCAGAAGAGTGAGAGCACCTGGTGGACAGGTGGAGAACAGCAGCTGTGGAAGGCTTCATATGGAATTCATTTTTTATCACTCTGTTTACCTCATCAAGATCTAATCAAAACGTGATTTTATTGAACACATGTAAGAAATAAACTGTAAAAAAAAATAAAAAATGAACCATCCAAAAATACAAACTCACATTAAAGAAAAAAATCGAAAACTTTGCAGCAGATGTGCCAGAAAAAAAAAAGTGGAATACTGTAACACTCACAAACTGTAAAAAATGTTTTATTAACAGCAAATATCTTTAAAACAACATGTGTTTTGTGCTGCTTTATATACAGTAAAAAATATAGTTTTATGGTCACATGTTTTAAAACAAACTTGTTTTCATTAAAATACATCCAGATTTCTGACGTGGGCGTTTATGTATCATATTTACAGTCTTGGCCTCTTTTGTTTTGTTTAGTTTTACAGTAAACATGTACATTTTTCTAGAAGGTTGCTGGATATTAGCTGTAATTTAACAAAACAGGAAAAATCAGCAAAACAACAGCTGAAAATATGTGCTTCATATACACAATACAGCCATAAATATGGATGTTTTTAACACTCAAATGTTGCAAAAGAACAAATTACCATTTGTAAAATGACAGATTTATGTGATTTTTTGTGTGGATGTTACTATTTTATTAGAACTAACATGTAAATAAACACTTTTATTCTGTGATTTTACCAGTTATTATTATTATTACCTGCAATTGAACACATCAGGGGGAATATGTATTAAAACACAGTAAATAGTTTAAAAAGTTAGAGTTCAAAGCAACGTCTCCACGTTGCTCAGCCACCGTTCCTGTGCTGTGTCCATGTGCAGCAGAATGAAGTGGGAGGATTTCACTGTAAAACCTGCAATAAAACCCGCGTCCTCTCTGCTGAGGTTTGATGAAGGTTTCTATATGAGTTCCCTCTAAGCCACGCTGAGCCGAGCTGATTATTCCTCTCGAGTGCTGCGGCGCTTTGAAGCCCCACATTCATCCATCTCTTTCTCCCGGATCACGACTAACACCGTAATGATGTAAAGAGGCCGAGGAGGAGGGGATTTGAATTAGAGCGCCGTCTTTCTCCCTCATTGTATTTAATGGCTCTTATTGTGAGAGCAGTCAGGACACAAGGGAGCCCTGAAGGAGGGACCGGGCCATTCCTCCTGCCTCTCCGGTGGGCAGATGAAGGCCAGAAGAGGCTCAGCAGAAGGAGCGCGATCCGAGCGAGAGGGCTCAGAGAGATGAAGCCGAGAGAGAGAGAGAGAGAGAGGAGGTTTTAATTAAAACAGGAATTCACAACAGGCCTCTTCTCTCCTTTTCTCTGAGCCGCAAAAAACTCGGAGACGACGAGAGGAGTGGAAAGAGGAGAGGCTGTTTACAGATAAACCCATTACCATTCCTCGTTAATCAATTAGCTCATTCAGGGATAATGAAAAGACTAATTAACTCCTGGTTAAAGGGCCATGGGAGCTTTGAGCCGCAGAGGAGGCTGCAGGGCCGGAGAGGAAGGAACGAATCAGCCAAGAGGGTGCTCGTTCTGCAGCGGCCTGACGTGCAGAAAATGGCATTTAATTATTCCGATTATAGCAAAATGTAATTGTTTTCACACGTGCAAAAGATAAAAGTTGATATAAGCAGAATAAATTGTGATGAAGAGGTTCAGAAAAACCCTCAGAGGAAACTCAAGTGCTTCCTTCTTTGAAAAAACATGAACATTTATCAGATTTTAAGGACAATTTTTTCTGATTCACTTGAAGTTTTTATAGCATGAAAACTGAATATTTAAAACCACATTTCTGAAATTTTAACTCCATCAAAACACCCACTTTCACTACATTTTCTTTCTCACAGACACCCATCACTGGATTAATGGGAAACTAGAAAACTGGGAGATTCTCAGGCAGCTTCTGAACCATCGGTCTCAGTTTTTAGATTAATTTTTGAGGTTTATTCTAATGGACTCGAGACCAAATGACAAACTGGGAAAGTAGAAATGACACTAAAACTCTAAAAATCTGTGTTTCGTGACATTAAATTCAGTTATTGACACTGACACTAGCTTCTTATCGTTTAAAAATCAGCTCATTAAAGTCTGGAAACTAACTTTTTGTAGGAAAAAATCTCACTCTTTTGCAAAACTAAGTTCGCCGAATTAACTACGAGCAACTTCTGATTGTAAAATATGAATGAATGTACAGAAAATTGTCACCGGATTACTGTGACACTGAAGAAAACTAAAATCAGTCAGATTCTCAGGCAGCTTCTGAGATGCCTTTTTCTCTGGTTTCACAGTGAATTTCTGGATGTTCATTCTGATGGACATGAGAGATAATCTGAGAAAGTAGATTTCCACTGAAACTAACTTCTTGCTCTTGAATTCTCTTCACGTCTCTTCATCTATGAATCCCTTCAAGTTTGGAAACTAGCTTTTGCAGGTTAAAGTTGCACTAAAATGCTAAGATTCTCAGGCAAGTTCTGAACTGTCTTTTCCTCTTATTTCTAAGCCGATCAGAGGATGTTTATGGAAGGACATGTGAGATATTAAAAACCTTCTGAGAGTTTAAATCACACTGAATCTAAAAGTCTCTTTCACTTGTGTGAGTTCAAATCTGGCTTTATGACTGAATTATTGACTCAGATTTTAGGCCCTTAAACTGAATCTAAAATAAATGTTTGAGTTCAAATCTGGCTGAGTTATGACTTGGATTTTTGGCACTAAAACTAACTTCTTCTTTTTTTAATCAGCTCACAACTCCCTCTGCGCCTCCCTTAAAGTTCGGAAATCAACTTTTTACAGATAAAAGTGACGCTCTTTTGCAAAACTTAGAAGCCGAATTAACCCCAAACAGCTCCTATTTGTAACAAACACATTAACGTGCAGACGACTGTCACTGGATGACTGTGAGACTGAAGAAAACTAAAAACAGAGAGACTCTCAGGCAGCTTCTGAACTGCCTTTTCTTTTATTTCTGAGCAGGTTTATTTACGGACGACATCAGAGAAACTGAAACCTTTAGAAAGTGTAAATCAAGCTGAAACTGAAAATCTGTGTTTCATGCTCAGATCTAATTTTTTGACACTAAAACCAACTTTGTTTTTAAATCAATCTGTGCCTTCTTTACAGTTCAACAACCAACTTTGCACAGCTGGAAGTTGCACCAACTTGCAAGACTAAGTAAAACAAAGTTCGCTCCTGTTAGCAGCGTAGGACGACCACTGAACTACTGTGACACCAAAGTTTCTTTTTCTCTGGTTTGCAAGTGAACATCAGGCAGACATGACAGATAATAATAATCTGAGAACTCAGAAATCAAACTGAATCTGTAAAAGCTGCATTTTGCGTTGACATCTGACTAATTTTTGAAGCCAATTTTCCATCGTTTTTACATCACCTAATGTTTCTCTGTATGCGCCTCCTTTACAGTTTAAAAAAAAAAAAACATCTTTTAATAGTTGGGAAACCAGGTTTATCCTCCAGTCACAGACAGAAAACAGCAGCTGGAACTGAGCAGCTCTGCAGCCACTTGTTGGACATTTTCACAAACTTCTGAGACAATAAGTTTTAAAAAAACATTTACTAGCTTCTTTATTTGTCCTCTTCAATGCATTTATCTTTTCTTTTGAAACATCCCCGTCAGCTGTAGTTTAATGCGATTCTTTTCTTCCCCTCTGATTTCGCTGCTCACTTCCTCGGAAAATGTGGTGAGAAGAGGAGCTAGTGGGAGTTTTGCTGGTTTTTTTAGTCTCCTTTTCAGCGGGACTCTATAAAAGAGGCAGTGAGGCGGTGATCTGCTGCTGCTGCTGCTGCTGCTGCCGGCGGCGGCTTCTTCTACCTGAGAGGAAACACACACACACACACACACACACACACACACACACAACACACACACTAGCATCATACCAATGGGCTGTCAAGTGCAGCTGAGAGGGGCTGAGAGAGGGGCGACAACAATGGGCCCCCGGGGCTGCAGAGTGACCCCGAGGAGTCTATAATTCAGAAAGGGGTTAGTCTATCATTCACACTCTCTCTGAACAGACTCACAGGGGCAAGACAGGCAGTTCATTATCACCCAGGGGGGAGGCAGGGAGGCAGGGAGGCAGGGAGGAGGAGGAGGAGAAGGTGTAAACAGATTTCCACTGAGAATTAAAACGGCAAAATAAGCTTCGGCATTAGAAGCCACGGACAATAAAGGGGAGCAAAGGGCAGATCCAGAGGACGTCTGTCATGGTACAAAATCACGTTTAACCCTCTGAACCCCCGAAAACCTGCCGGCGGGTCTGAAAGGCAGGTTAGCTCTGAAAATTTTTAAAAAACAGATCACCAAAATACCTACATTTGTCAACCAAAAAACTGTCAAACACAAAAATTCTGCACCTTTACTCTTCTCAGATGGTCCTTGAATGCATCATCTATAAAGTGTGGTTCCTAATCAGAGTTTGAAATCATGACATATCATCAAACTCACTTTATTTTACAGGTTTTGGAAAATAAAAAAACATTTTTTTAAAAACAGAAAACAAAAAACAACAACAACAGAACAAATCGCATTATTTTCAACTCTCAGATGGTCCTTGAACACATCATCTGTAATGTGTGGTTCCAAACCTAAGCTTGAAATCTTGATATATTATCAAAATGACTTCATTTTACAGGTCTAATTTTTAAAAATCCCAGAATTTCCACCATTTATCAGCCAAGAAACTGTAAAAACAGAACAAATCTTCACATTTTCAACTCTCAGATGGTCCTTGAATGCATCATCTATTCCAAGTCTAAGCTTGAACTCATGATATTTCATTAAAATCTATTTTTATTTTCACATTTCATTACAAAAATTGCCAATATGTCATCATGTATCAGCTAAAAAACCAAACATGAAAATAGAACAAAATGTCACACTTTTAACTCTCACATGGTCCTTGAATGCATCATCTCTGGCATGTGGTTGCAAATCTAAGGTTGAAACAAGGATATTTTTTATCAAAATCTCTCTTTATTTTCCTGTTCCATTTATAAAATCACTGAATTATCACCATGTATCAGCCAAGAAACTGTAAGAACACAAAGAATCTGCACATTTTCAGCTCTCACAGGTCCTTGAATGTATCATGTGTGGCATGTGATTCCAAATCTAAGTTTGAAATCACAATATATCGTCAAAATTACTTTATTTTATAGGTTTTGTTATAAAATCTCACGGAATTTCCACCATCTATCAGCCAAAAAACTGTAAAAACACAAATTATCTGCACATTTCCTCCTCTCACAGGTCCATGAATGCATCATCTACAATGTGTGGTTCCAAATCTTGAGTTCCCTACATGTTTGCATCGTCCCCTTTGCTGCCTAAACATTTCACATTTCCTCTTTGTGGGATTAATAAAGACTTATCTTACATTGTAAATGTACATTTTATGTTGTCGATTGCGACGTCAGAGAGGAGAAGACTTCTAATGGAGCTTGTTGTCGTCTCTGAGTTCAACCAACCAGCTTCATGTCTCGTACAGCAGTTTGTCAAAACTGTAGAAGATCCTACTGTGGAGGAGGAACTTCATTTATCACCTGAAGGAGGTTCTTGAGGGACAGTTCCTGCAGCTGGAAGACCTACAAAAGTTCAGGAAGCCTTAAAACGTGGAAAACGACTGTTGATTTATTGTTTTGGCGCATTTGGAGTTCATGTCTTAGTCGAAGATGTTTAATTCGACACCATAAAGGAACCAGAAAGACTGAGAGGTCAGATTAGATTAGTAAATATTCTCAAAACTTTGCTCCTGCTTCGTTTTCCTGCAGTAGAAACTTGTTTTAAATCTATAAACCGAACATCCAAGACCAGCATCAGGTTTGCCGTGATTTTTAGTACAGAGGCCAAACGGTGTCACTACGACTTCCTCGTTCGTCACTTTTGCTCAAAACACCTTTTTCCGACCAACACAAACATCCCAAACTGACTCTTTGGTTCAGAATTTGATTCATTTAATCCAAAAAATGTATTTAAAAACCTGTCTGACCATCTCATTTGATCATATTTAAGAATAACGTGTCAATGCGTGAGGACATCCGAACGTAAACATGTGTCTGAAGCGTATACAGACAAGGTGTAGCGTTAGCATGTTAGCATCTCCACCTGGGTCACACGGGAGGCGTTCAGGTGCAACACGGAATCGTGATTCAATGAATGTGTACGACTCAAAAACGCGACTCTTAAGCTAGCTGCACGCCGCGCATGGAGGCCAGTTCTGCCCCCTGGTGGCCGAAATCCGTCAGTCAAAGTCGATATTTTGTCGATGCCACGTGTTGTTGGGCTCCGACGATGCAGGTTTCTGGTGTGTGTTGTGAAATACCACACAGAGCTGTGACGAAAGGAGCAAAATACAGACATTTCACACACACACACACACACACACACACACACACACACACACACACACACACTCTCTCTCAGGGCAGTTTTTCAGCTCATTAGGCAGCGGCTAGCGTTGCTAATCAGGCTTTGTACGGACGCTGCGGCTCATTATGATCTAATTTACCTTTAGTGGTTATTCAGCTGCTCAGAGAGGGAGGAGAGGGGAGGACAGGGGGGAGGATGGAGGGAGGATGGAGGGAGGACGGAGGGGAGGATGGAGGGGAGGACGTCATCTGAGGCCAACTTCTGCAGCTTTTTTTTT